>NC_133134.1:8189664-8384664 GCF_048418815.1 Hemitrygon akajei
TAACATTAACTGCAGAGTCCCCGAAAGTAAGTCCACAGTTATGGAGCTGCTGAGGCGAGTAAAGCCGGTCCAGGAGCCCAGAGTCAATTCAGCACTGAAGCATCTTGGTTAAATCGTCCGACTACTAAAAGGAGCAGTAAGTAAAAGCACAAGGAACATCAACTGCAGAGACCCTGAAAGTGAGTCCACAGCTGCAGAGTGCGTTCAGTGCTGAAGCGAGTGAAGCCAGTCCAGGAGCCCAATGGCTGCAGGACAATAGCTGCTCCCAAACCTGGGGGCATTGGGGCACCTCCCGCATGCCGGCAGCAGTGAGAAGAGAAAGGTCAAACGCAAACACTGATCACCGGTTTGTTTTTTGCTCTTGTCCTTTTATTGCCGCTTTAATCAGAGTGGAGTAATGGAGTTGACCACGGATTTGTGTTCTGCCGTTAGGAATTGACTCAGTGTACAGCCGTAGCTGTTCTCTCTGCTCTCATCCGTGCCGAGCCCCCAGGTGATCGCGGAAGTGCCAGATTGTTGAGTGGGCTCAAAAATCTGTCTTTAAAAGGGAAATTTCTGGCTGTAGTCATCGCAGTTCAGAGGAAGTATAGTTAGAAGAAGAGTATCTGCTAAGTTTGTGAGCTGTCTGGAGGATGTTGCTGTTGGTCGCTGGCGCCATCTTTCCAGAAGTCACTAACTCTCTCTCCGTGGCCTCTGACTTGCTAGTGGTTTCCAAATGATTAAAGTCTGCTCTAAACCTTGGCCTGAATAGCAGGATGAGAAATGAAACAGTTTGTTTCTATTTATCTCTGCCTAATTAGAGGATCAAAGAATTGGCGAATCTTCCAGAGTTAATATCAGCTCTGCATGTTGCCTAACTCTGGGATCTCATCATTTCAGCTGAGTGTGTTACTACGGCTCCCTTGCACTGCTGGTTCATTAACTTCTCTAAGTGTGCTCCTCCCCATCAATAGACATCACCATTAGTTTATAGCTACAAAAATGTTGTGTCTGCGGCACAACTGATAATAATGATAAACGCAAGGGCCTTTAGGCAACACCTCACCTGCGAGTCTGTCAGGGTCATCCACCATATCCAGTGATCCTACTGCAGCCTCCTCTACATCATGGAGACTTAATGTAAATAGGGGTCTGCTTCGTCGAGAAACTTCGCTCCATCTGCCACAACAGTCAAAATTTTACAGTGACAACTAATTTTAATTCTACTTCCCCTTTCCATTCCAACGTGTTGGTTCATGGCCTCCTCTACTGCCATGATGTGGCCACTCTCAGGTTGGAGGACGAACACCTCATATCCTGCCTGGAAAGCTTCCAACCTGATGGTGTGAACATTGATTTCTATAATTTCCAATAGTTTATCTCCCCTCCCCCTTCTCTTTTTCATTCCACGTTCTGGTTCCTCCCTTATCCCTTCTCTTCACCTCACCTGCTCATCACCTCCCTCTGTGCCCCTCCTCCTTCCCTTTCTCCCATTGTCCACTGTCCTGATCTAGCAGATTCCTTCTTCAGCCATTTAGCTTTTCCACTTACCCACTTCCATCTTCTTACTTCATTCTCCTCTCCCCCACCCACCCACCATCCTCCTCACCTGTCAGCTTGTACTCCTACCCCCCTCACTAATTTCTTAATCTGGCTTCTTCCTCAATCCTCTCTGGTCCCGATGAAGGGTCTCAGTCTGAAACATTAAATGTTAATTCTCCTCCACAGATGTTGACTGACCTGAGTTTGACCGTTTATTCCACTCCATGGAGGCTGACTGACCTGAGTTTGACTGTCTATTCCACTCCATGGAGGCTGACTGACCTGAGTCTGACCGTTTATTCCACTCCATGGAGGCTGACTGACCTGAGTTTGACTGTTTATTCCACTCCATGGAGGCTGACTGACCATTTATTCCACTCCATGGAGGCTGACTGACCTGAGTTTGACCGTTTATTCCACTCCATGGAGGCTGACTGACCTGAGTTTGACTGTTTATTCCACTCCATGGAGGCTGACTGACCTGAGTTTGACTGTCTATTCCACTCCATGGAGGCTGACTGACCTGAGTTTGACCGTTTATTCCACTCCATGGAGGCTGACTGACCTGAGTTTGACCGTTTATTCCACTCCATGGAGGCTGACTGACCTGAGTCTGACTGTCTATTCCACTCCATGGAGGCTGACTGACCTGTGTTTGACCGTTTATTCCACTCCATGGAGGCTGACTGACCTGAGTTTGACTGTCTATTCCACTCCATGGAGGCTGACTGACCTGAGTTTGACCGTTTATTCCACTCCATGGAGGCTGACTGACCTGAGTCTGACCGTTTATTCCACTCCATGGAGGCTGACTGACCTGAGTTTGACCATTTATTCCACTCCATGGAGGCTGACTGACCTGAGTTTGACTGTTTATTCCACTCCATGGAGGCTGACTGACCTGAGTCTGACCGTTTATTCCACTCCATGGAGGCTGACTGACCTGAGTTTGACTGTTTATTCCACTCCATGGAGGCTGACTGACCTGAGTCTGACTGTCTATTCCACTCCATGGAGGCTGACTGACCTGAGTTTGACTGTTTATTCCACTCCACAGAGGCTGACTGACCTGTTTTTTCCTCTGAGTAGATGCTGTCTGACCTGCTGAGTTCCAAATGTCCGAAGTAGATTTATTAAAGGAATTACATATACAACCTTGAGGTTCACTTACTCCAGTGCCATAGTAGAGTATTAACTATAATAGAATCAGTGAAAGACTGCACCAGCTGGTGTGCAAGAGGCAACAAACTGTGCAGATACTAAAGGTAAGAAATAAAAGTAAATAAATAAGCAATAAATATCGAGAACATGAGATGAAGAGTCCTTGAAAGTGAGTCCATAGGTTGTTGGAACATTTCAGTAGTGGGGCGTGAAATTGAGTAAAGTTATCTTCTCCCCTTTGGTTCAAGAGCCTGGTGATTGAGGGGTAATAACTATTCCTGACCCTGGTGGTGTGAGTCCTGAGGCTCCTGTACCTTCTCCCTGATGGCAACAGCGAGAAGAGAGCATGACCTGGGTGGTGGGGGACCCTGATGATGGATGCTGTTTTGTGTGTGCTGATAACAGTGTGTTATTTGGATTTTTGATGACTGCGTTCCTGCTCTCCCTGCAGCTGCTGCTTGCTGTTTGTGAGAAAAACACTACCATCAGCACCAGTTGTCAGGGTGCCATGCTGCCATCCATCACCAACGTCATTAACCTGGCCGACAGCCATGACCGTGCAGCCTTCGCCATGGTAACACACGTGAAGCAGGAGCCTCGGGAGAGGGAGAACAGTGAGAGCAAAGAGGAGGTAATTTGTTGCTGGAAAATTGTATTTCTCCCTCTTCTATTGACCTGCAGAGCCCACTAACTTTAGTGAAACAATGTGGAAGTTCAGAATCAGATTTATTATCACTGACATGTGTTGTGAATTTTGCTGTTTTGTGGCAGCAGTACAGTGTAATCAATTTTAAAAAAATACTGCTATCAACTACGATAATAAATATATTTTAAAAATTGCAAAAGGAAAGCAAGAAGTGAGGTAGCGTTCATGGTCCATTCAGAAATCTGATGGCTGACTAGAATAAGCTGTTCCTAAAATATTGAATACATGTTTTCATGCTCCTGTACTTCCTCCCTGGTGGTAATAATGAGAAGGGAGCGTGTCCTGGGTGGTGGGGGTCCTTAATGATGGAGGATCTTTTGATGATGTCCTCCGTGGTGGGGAAGCTGGTGCCCGTGATGGAGTTTGCAGAGTTTAGAACCCTGTTTGGCTTTCTCCCATCCTGTGCAGTGGCCCCTCCATACCAGATGATGATGTAAACAGTTAGAACACCCTCCATGGCACAGCTGCAGAAATTTGCTAGTTTATGGTGACATACCAAATTTCCTCAAACTCCTAATGAAATTTAGCTGCTGGCTTGCATTCTTCATAATTGCATCAATATGTTGGGCCCAGAATAGACTTTCAGAGATGCTGGCATCCAAGAACTTAAAGTTACTCATCCTTCAGTGAGAACTGTTGTTCTCCTGATTTCTGAGGTAAAGCATTAGACAAACTGAATCAAGCCAGGACTAACTCAGTGTCTGTTACAAAGTAGATTGAGGCTGGATTCCTTGAACATAGTTCTTGTTAATTATGTGAGAAAATTTTCATTTGCCTTTAGGCACACCACAACACTTATAAAAGGGTTTTCCTCTGTGTATTAGCAACTTCAGCCCCACGTGACCAGCCAGCCCTGGGCCACATTTCTGTTAGAAAGCCAACATCATTTTAAGATTATAAAATCGAGCATTGGTTGGTCCGTGTGAGAAGGGTTACTGCAGTGAAGAATTTGCCTTGTGAAATGTGAGTGCTCTCTATGGAATAGAGTAACTACTTCCCCTTTTAAATTAGGCAGATTAATGAAATACAGCATGACTTTATTTTAAGGGAAACACTTTATTAAATAACGTTTCAACAGTCTGCATTGCCCTAGGATCACATACAAAAAAGAATCAGTGGAAAACTGAAATGTGGCGCCATGTTCAGGTAAAGTAGATGTGTTGTGGTCATATTCACTCAGTGGACACTTTATTAGATACCTCCTGCACTTAATAACGTGACCAATGAGTGTATGTTCATGCTCTTCTACCTTAGCCCATCCTCATCAGTGTCGTGCATTCAGAGATGTTCTTCTACACGTCAGTGTGGTAACACGTGGTTATTTGAGTTACTGTTGCCTTCTTGTCAGCTTGAACTAGGCTGGCCACTTCCTCTGACCTCATTAACAAGGTATTTTAACTACAGAACTGCTGTTCACTGAATATTTTTATTTTGATTTTTGCACTATTCTCTGTAAACTCTAGAGACTGAAAATCCCAGGAGATGAGCGATTTCTGAGATACTCAAACCACCCCATCTGGCACCAGCAATCATTCCACAGTCAAAGTCACTTAGATCACATTTCTTCCTCATTCTGATGTTTTGTCTGAACAACAACTGAACCTCTAGACCATATCTGCAAGGGAGTTGCTACCACATGATTGGTTGATTAGATATTTGCATTAACAAGCAGGTGTACCTAATAAAGTGGCCACGGAGAATATCTAACCAATTACTGTTTCTCTTTTCTATTAACTGGAGTGGGCTTTGTTTCCTAATCTTCTCAAATGTTTGCTGTTGTATATAGTGGAATACTGTTTGTTTATTGTTGTCACATGGAATCAGATACACGATTCATGTCCTAATGAAGGGTCTTGATCTGAAACGTCGACTGTTTATTCCTCTCCATAGATGATGGCTGATGTGCTGAGTTGCTCCAGCATTTTGTGTGTATTGCTCAAGATAGAGTGACAAGTTTTTGTTTGTGTACCATCCAGAAAGATTTTTCAAAACACTAACAGGTCAAGATGTTATAAAAGAGAAATGCAGAATTTAGTCAGAATCAGGTTTAGTATCACTGACACGTATCATGAAATTTGTTGTTTAGTGGCAGTAGTACATTGCAATACTTAAAATATGCTGTAAATTTTGATGAGAATGTATATTAAAAATTAAGTTTGATAAGTGGTGCAGAAAGAGTAAAAATAGTGATGCAGAGATCATGGGTTGGTTCATTGTCCTTGTGGAAATCTGATGGCAGAGGGTTAGATGTAGTGTTACAGAGAAAGTGTGGTTTAGGGAGACTGTAATAAGATGCAAGGAAGATCTTTTACATTTAAGAAGTCCATAATAGTAGATAGAAGCTGCTCTTGATGCTAGTGGTATGCATACTGAAAGCTTTTGTATTTTTTGCCCATTGGGAGGTGGGAGAAGGGAGAGTGTCTGGGGTGGAAGGGGGGGTTATTTGTTTCATTTATTTTTGTTTAGAGGTGCAGCGTGGTACCAAGCCTTTCTGACCCAACAAGCCTATTTACACCCATATAACCAATTAATCTACCAACCTGTAGGTCTTTGGAACGTGGGAGGAAACCGGAGCACCCGGAGGAAACCCACATGGTCATGGGGAGAACATATGAACAGGGGGGTATTGAATCTGGGCTGATGGTGCTGTGTTAACGTTATGCTAATCACTACACTACCATGCCACCCTAAGCTTGTATTCTCTGCTTTCCCAAGGCAGCGTGAAGTGTAGACATCATTTTGATTTACAGTGACAGATAGTTTTTTAACAGATCTGGAAATTACATGGCCTAGGTCTCTAGGTACTCATTGGGCTGTAATTAATTCTTAGCAGGATGTATTTGTTTAAGGGAATATACTCAGCAAGGTGTGGGAGGTGTTTAAGGTGGAAATTGCACCTTACTTGAGTTCCAGTTGGCTGACGATGTGGATGGTGGATTGAAGGAAACCGGTGATACAAGTGAGACGAGAGCTTGTGTGAATTTCCAGCTACAATTTTTAATAGCTGTTGACAAATGTTTATTTTGTAGATCTGAGCTCCGTTTGCAGATGGTGTCCTGTATGAAAAGATCAGCTTTATTCGGCACATGTGCATCGAAGCATACAGTGAATTGCATTGTTTGCATTAATACAACGCAGCCTGAGGGTGTGCTGGGGTCAGGCCACAAGTGGTGCCAACATGGCATGCCCACAACTTACTAGCCCTAACTTGCACGTCTTTGGAATGTGGCAGGAATTTGGAGCAGTGGGAAGAAACCCAAGCGGTAACAGGGAAAACATACAAGTTCCTTACAGACAGTGGCGGGAATTGAACCCTGATCTGACAGCTGGTTCTGTAAAGCATTATACTAACCATTATGCTTCCGTACTGCTCCAAAATGGGGCTGAGAGGAAAATTGGATCAGCCCCAATGAAATGGTGGAGCAGACTCAATGGGCCAAATGGCCTAATTCTGCTCCTATATCATACGGTCTAAATGGCTGAAATTATTTAAATCTATGGTGCTGCTTTCAGTTATACTGATTCTGGTAAAATATCACCATAGCAAAAAGAGTTAGCATTTTATCTTCGGTGCAAATGAGCATTTTTAATATATTTCTCAATAATTCTTACTTAGGATGTGGAAATTGATATTGAGCTGGCACCTGGAGATCAGAGCAGTACGCCAAAAACCAAGGAGCAGTCTGAGAAGGATGCTGGGAACCAGCTGCACATGCTGACAAACAGGCACGATAAGTTCCTGGACTCTCTCAGAGAAGTAAAAGTAAGTACCGTGGAGACTTTTAATGGGTGTAAGCTCACCTGTTCCTCATTTCTTTCATTTGGAAGTTGAATATATTATCATACTTGTATGCCTCGGTGCAATAAAAAACATCGTATTTGCACAGTTTGTTGTCTTTTGCATATTGTTTGTCAGTCTTTGTGTGTAGTTTTACATTGATTCTATTGCTTATCTTTGTTCTACCCATAAGAAAGTGAATCTTGGGGTAGTAATTGGTGACATAAACGTACTTTGATAATAAACTTAGTTTGAACTTTGAAACTTGCAGCAGTATCACAGAAACGTAGCTTCAAATGGGCAGCAATCGCAAGAAAAATAACTTCAGCATAAATTATTCATTAGAAAATACAGTTAGAACCAAAAGCAAGTCAATTTTGGTGCAAAGTGGTAATAGTGTTGCTTATGAAGGGCGTAGGCCCAAAATATTGACTGTTTATTCCTCTCCATAGATGCTGCCTTGGCCTGCTGAGATCTGGCATTTTTTTTGTTGCTAAATCGTAGTGATTAGAGTTGTGCCAGTTGGTTCTAGAACCAATTGGTTGAAGGGAAATAGATGTTCTTGAACTTGGTCTGGGACTTCAGGCTTTTGTACCTCCTGCCTGTTGGTAGCTGTGAGAAGCTAAATTGTAGTGATCAGGGTTCTGCCAATTTGTTCAGTGTCCAATAGTATCAGATAAGCAGCATTCACAAGCAAAATATAAATCAAACATAAATTATACTCATTTTTGACAAGAAAAAACAAAATTAGAACAATATAATCAATAGAAACACAAAATGCTGGCAGAACTCAGCAGGCCAGACAACATCTATGGGAGGAGGTAGTGACGACATTTCGGGCTGAAACCCTTCATCAGGACTGAAGTAACATGGGATGATCGAGGGGGTGGATAAGAAGTGGGGGGAAGGATGAAGTAGAGAGCTGGGGAGTGATAGGCTGAAGGGAAATAGGCTAGCGGAAAGGTGGAGAATTATGGGAAATAAAAGAGAAAGAAAGGTAGGGCTGTGGGGAGATTATAGTGGGGGGGGGGGGAAAGAGAGAGAAAGAGAACCAGACTAAAATTATAGATAGGGATGGGGTAAGGGTGGGGGGCAGGGGTATCAATGGAGGTCTGTGAGTTGAATGTTCATGCCGGCAGGTAGGAGGCTACCTAGGCGGGAGATAAGGTATTGCTCCATCAACCTGCGTGTGGCCTCATCTTGACGGTAGAGGAGGCCATGGACAGACATGTCGGAGTGGGAGTGGTCTGTGGAATTGAAGTGTGTGGCCACAGGGAGATCCCGCCACTGCTGGAGGACCGAGCTCCGGTGTTCGGCGAAACGGTCTCCCAGTCTGCGGCGGGTCTCCCCAATGTATAAATGGCCACATCGGGAGCATAGGATACAGTATTACACCACAGTTGACTCGCAGGTGAAGTGGTGCCTGACCTGAAAGGACTCACAGCTACCTAGTCTATTCCTCCTCCCACACTGTCTCCTATAAAAATGCTATCCCTTTCTCTCAATTCCTCCGCCTCCGCCGCATCTGCTCTCAAGATGAGGCCTTTCATTCTAGGACAAAGGCGATGTCTTCCTTTTTTAAAGAAAGGGGCTTCCCTTTGTCCACTATCAACTCTGCCCTCCATCGCATCTCCCGTATTTCACGCACCTCTGCCCTCACCCCACCCCCCCCCCCCGCCAGCCCACCAGGGATAGAGTCCCCCTGGTCCTCACCTATCACCCTACCAGCCTACAGATCCAACGTATAATCCTCCGTAACTTTCGCCACCTCCTACGTGATCCCACCACCAGACACATCTTCCCCTCCCCCCACTCTCTGCTTTCCGCAGGGATTGCTCCCTACGCGACTCCCTTGTTCATTCATCCCCCCCATCCCCCCCCCCCCACTCTTCTTCCCTCACCACCATCCTAGGCCTCAGACAGTCCTTTCAGGTGAGGCACCACTTCACCTGAGGGTCAATTTGTTTATGGGATATGGTTATCACTGGGAGTGCAACATTTATTGGCAATCCCTAACTTCGTTTGAGCTGAGGAGAGTCAACCTGTTGTTGGGTGTGGAGTCACATGTAGATCAGAAAAGATAAGGAAAGCAGATGTAGACCAGAAGGCATTGGAGCAGAATTAAGACATTTGGCCCGACAAGTCTGCTCCATCATTCAATCATGGCTGATTTATTATCCGTCTCAAATCCATTCTCCTGCCTTCTTCCTGTTAAAAAAAAACACACAGATGTACTCATTAGAGAATATTGGAGAATGGGTTGTTAAACCATTTTGTTGTTATTATTGGTATCAAATCCATATACTATGGAGAGCGGTTGGGATTTTTTCATTGACGTGTGGGAGAATGAGGGGTGATCTTACAGAGGTGATTAATATTATGAGAGACATTGCACACTTTTTTAATAGGGTTGTGGAATCAAGAACTAGAAGGCATATGTTTAAGGTGAGAAGGGAGAAATGGAATAGGAATCTGAGCAGTAACTTTTTCCATCCTGAAGGTGCTTGGTATATGGACTAGGCTGCTCGGGGAAGCGGTTGAAGCAGGTAGAGACCATTGACACCATTTAAAAGGTGCTTGGGCAGGTATGTGGATAGCAAAGGTTTAGAGCAGGTCCCCAACCTGGGGTCCGTTGACCCCTCGGTTAATAGTAAGACCCCATGGTACTAAAAAGATTGGAAACCCCTGGTTAGAGGGACGTGGATCAAATGCTGGCAAGTGAGACAAGCTTAATGGGAATCCTAGTTGGCATGGACCAGCTGGGCTAACTAAGGTCTCCATTTCTGTTACTGAGACTAGTTTTTTTCCCTGTTAAATTCCAGAGTTATTAATTGAATTTACATTTCCTGGCTTCTGTGGTGGGATACAAAACTGCTGTCCTTGGATCAGTGATTCCCAGCTCTATTAATCTAATGAGTTAACCAGTACCTTAGCCACACCCATAGCAGATTCCTGTTACTTAACTGTGTGCAAAGTACAGATGCCTTGCAGTTGGATTTTGCAGTGTATTTTTTCCTTTTAAATGCAAAGGAAATACAAGTGAAATAAGGGCATAGCCATAAGATCTAGGAACAGAATTAAGCCATTCAGCCCATCAGGACTGCTCTGCTATTCAGTTGTGGCTGATTTTTCTTATTTCAACCCCATTCTCACACCTCTCCATAGTCCTTAACCCCCTTATCAATCAAAATCTCTGCCTTAAATACACCCAATAACTTAGCCTCCACAGCTCCTCACACATTCACCAGATGAAATTCCTCCGCATCTCAGTTCTAAAGGGACTTCCCTTAAATCTGTGGCTGTGCCCTTGGATCTCAGACTCTTCTGTTAATGGAAACACCCTCTTCACATGCACTCTATTCAGTATCTGATAGGTTGCAATGAGGCCCCCCCAGCGCCCCAGCATCCTTCTAAATTCCAAAGAGTAGCCTCAGAGCCATCAGCTGTTCATCACACATTAGCCCTTTCATTCCCATGATCATTCTAATGAACCTCCTCTGGACCCTCTCCATTGCCAGCACATCTTTTCTTAGATATGGGTTTATTCCACACTACGTCTCTAAATAAATATCAATAAATTGTCGTGGATCCAAGTCACTTCTCAGGCATGAGATATGTTTCTTCACCAGCCTCTCAAAGCACTTCATTACAGTGGATGTATTGTCCAGTAGCACTTAGTCATTGGGGCAGGTTGCCACGTTCTTCTTAGGCAAAGGTATAACTGAAGCCTGCTTGGAGCAGGTACTTCATCCATCAGGCTTCTGAACCAGTGTGGATATATTCGCTTGTCACAACACTGAACTGATTCCACAACCAATGGGCTCACTTTCAAGGACTCTACTGCTCATGTTCTCAGTATTACTTATTTTCTATTCATTATTATTATTTTTAATATTTGCACAGTTTGTCTTTTGTAAGGTGATTGTCAGTCTCTGTGTGTGGTTTCTCATTGATTTCTTTGTTCTACTGTGAATGTCCACGAGAAAATAATCTCGGGGTTGTATATGGTGACATATAGCTATGTTTTTTGATAATAAAATTATTTTGAACTTTGATCTTTTTCACCAATTGGAATCTGGAAACAAAGTTTTATGACGTTCTGGAAGCCTTGGCTTTTTTTGTGCTTTGACGTGGTTTTATTTTGAAGCCTGAAAGCCGAAAAGGCAGCAGAATCAGACAGAATAGTAAATCCTGAAAGGAAGTTGGATGGACACTTGCAAAGAAATTGTGGAGAGGACGAGAAGGATCCCAGGAATGAAAAGGTTCATGTATGAGGAGTACTCGATGTCTTGGGGTCTGTATCCATTGGGGTTCAGAAGAATGAAGGGAATCTCATTAAAACCTATCAGGTATTGAAAGACCTAGATAGAGTGGATGTGGTGAGGATGTTTCCTGTAGTGGAGAGACTAGGAACAGAGGACACAGTCTCAGAATAGGATATTCCTTTAGAACAGAGATGAGGAGGAATTTGTTTAGCCAGAGGGTGATGAATCTGTTGAATTCATTGCCACAGACAGTTGTGTAGTCCAAGTCATTGAGTATATTTAAGGCTGAGGTTGATAGCTTCTTGATTAGTCAGGGCATCAAAGGATGTGGAGAAAAAGCTGGAGAATGGATTTGAAAGGGATTCCATCAGCTATGATGGAATGGCAGAGCAGACTTGATGGGCTGAATAACCTAATTCCGTTCCAATGTCGTATGGTTTTATGGACTAATTTGGTAGCTTTTTGTCAAGAGCTGGCACAGATTTGAAAAGTCTGACAAGGTCCATTTCCCGACCCACTGTTGTGTCCATGGTGAAAAGGTAAAAATGTGATGTGTGCATGTGCGGTGATATTTGAGAGGTGCACTTAATTAAATTGGCACAGATGGCCTATTTATGCAAATAAATGCTATTAATGGCAATGAGCGATGCGTTAATGGCTTATGTTGAAGCAGTCTCACTTAGTTACATAGTCCTTATTGTGTCATTTTGCTGGCCCAAGGTTGATGTGTTGATGGTGGAGTTTAGAGTCTTACTAAGATGTTTGCTTTTCTTTTAATTTCTTTCGCAGTTACTTCTGAAAGAGACCCTGCTATGAGGAATTCTGTTGTGTGAAATATTTAATTGATGAATGTCATTCAAAGTCAAGTTTATTGTCTTGTGCACAAGTACACAGGGCGGAATGGTAGCGTAGTGGTTGAACAATGCTTTACAATGCCAGTGAACTGGGCCCAATTCCCACCGCTGCCTGTAAGGAGTTGTACATTCTCCCTGTGACTGGGTGCATTTCCTCCGGGTGATCCAGTTTCCTCCCGCAGTCCAAAGACATTCCGGTTTATAGTTTAATTTGGCATTGTAAATTGTCCTGTGATTAGACCAGGGTTAAATTGGGGGTTGTCGAGCAGCACGGCTTAATGGGCCGGAAGGCCCTGTTCTGCGCTGAATCTCAATAAAATAAAATAAATCCATGTGTGCATTGGCATCTGGGGCACATAGCATCAGATGAGCAGCTTCGTAAGAAAATTAATTTAACAAAAAATACACACAATGTTTACAAAATGCAGTTAGAATAAAACACTTCATTTACTGCAAAGTTGTCATAGTGATGAAGGATCTCAGCCCAAAACATCGACTGTTTATTCTCCTTCCTAGATACTGAGTTCCTCCAGCATTTTGTGTTTGAGTGTCAGAGTGTTGCTCAACTATAGTGATTAGGATGTGTGGTAGTAACCCCACACATGGAGTGGAAATATAAAAAACTGCAGATGCCAGGAAAGCTGAAATAAACACAGTAGGGGGGGAGCACATGTCAGAGGTAAGTTTTTTTTACAGGAAGTATAGGGGGATGCCAGAGATCTTTACACTGTTGTGGGTGTGGGGTGGTGGTGTAGGCAGATACATTTGGGGCATTTCAGAGACTTGGGCAGATGGATGATAGAAAACTGGAGGGCTATGTAGGAGCAAAGGGTTAGATTGATCTTAGAGTAGATTAAAAGTTCGACACATCATCGTGGGTCATGTGACTTGTACTGTAGTCAAATAAAATCACCAAACTCTAGTGATTACAGTTTTGCCAGATGTTTCAAGGGCCAAATGGTTGAAGGGAAGTAGCTGTTCTTGAACCTGGTGCTGCAGGACTTCAGACTTTTGTACCTCCTGCCCGGCAGTAACTGTGAGATGGTGGAATGGCCTGGATGGCAGGGATCTTTGATATCGGATGTTGCCGCCTTGAGGTAGCACCTCCTGCTGATACCAACACTGGGCTTGATCCTGCTTCTGAGTTACCTTGACAGCTGCCAAACCTCACTCAAACATGGGCAGCATTACATGGTGTAGTGTGGGGGCTGAAGGAGAGTGGGGAGCAAGGTGGAGCAGGGAGGGCATAAGAGAAAGGGGCTCAAGAAAAGGGTGAGGGTAAGGTCATGTCAGTATTCTTGTTTGTGGTCAGAGAGAGAGAGAGAGTGTGTGTGTGTGTGTGTGAGATTAGTCACCAGTGAATTGCAACCTTGCTCTGTCAGGTCCTTGTGGCTGGGGTACAATAGTCAGCCCGTGCCAGTGAATTTGTGTCATAGATTTACACAGCACAGAAACAGGCCCTTCAGCCCAATTAATCCATGCCAGCAAATCTGCCATAAGGCAAAGGAGAAGAATTTGTTCCACCATTTGATCATGGCTGATTTATTTACACATATCCATGTTGGGTCTTTCTAGAGAAATGCAGTCCCACACTCTTTGCTTTTCCCCTTTTGCTGTGCAAATGATTCTCCCTCAGGCCCCTATCCAGATTTTAATTTTAAAAGCAGAAATGTCATATTTTTCACTTGACAGTATGAAGACTTTGAGAATTGTTGATGCTTGTATCACTCATCTTCAGTGCTGTCTGCTCATTCCGACATATTAAACTACAGGCTGAAATGCTGGAGGGCAGTGAGGAAGACAGCACAACACATCCCTGGGTTGTCACAATTTGTAGAGCAGTCCGAGAATAATTTCAAATAACTTTCTTCAAGGAGGTGAATGAGAATGTTTTGATATAAGAACATAAGGCCATAAGCCATATAAATATAAATAAGCCAGTGGCGTGACATAATTGGTTTATTATTGTTACTATTTTCTTACAATTATTTGCACCTCTCATTGTTACTGAAAATGGCCATTTTCTTTTTGAAGAAAGGATGGAAGAATGTTGTTTACTCAATTTTGATCATCTTTCCCTTCTCTCACCTTTGACAGACTGGTGCTCTGCTGAGTGCTTACGTCCAGTTGTGTCACATTAGCACCGCGCTGGCGGAGAAGACATGGATCCAGCTCTTCCCAAGGCTTTGGAAAATACTATCTGACCGGCAACAGCATGTGAGTCTTCAGACATGTACACTCGCCCCTAATCTCTTAACACAATTATTTTATACTCTTTGGGTGAATATAATTGATTCATATTTAAGAGAGACCCATTGTTTTGTGAACTTGAAATCAGGTAAACATTTACGGCTATCTTTTGGGTTTATGACATGTGTATCTACTGTAGCTTACAAACTGTGAGTGGATGTGATGACCATAACTTAGTCAACTCAGCACTGAACTGATTCCACACCATTTGGACTCAAGTTCTCAGTTTTGTTCATCTCTGCCTGTCTGTCATATTTGCTCTGTTTGTCTTTTGCACATTAATTGTTTGTCAGCCTCTGATTGTGTGTGGTGTTTCAATGATTCTGTCATATTTCTTTGCAAGAAAGTGAACCTCAAGGTGACGTTTGCGTGCTTTCATACACATTTACGTTGAATTTGAACTTGTACAACATTGGAAACAGACCCATCAGCTCACCAAGACCACACTAATTCTTCCCTGATGCTGTTTTATTCTCCCTCTATTCTCCAAATATGGACTTTTTGACCCTACAATCTACCTCAATGTAGCCTTGCATCTTAGTCTTTGCTTGCACTGTAACACTTTAAACTGCATTAGAGTCAACACAGAAACAGGTCCTTTGGCCCATCTAGTCCATGCTGAAGCATTTAATCTGCCTACTCCAATTGGCCTGCACATGGACCGTAGCCCTCCATACCCCTGTCATCCATATATCTTTCTTTTTAAATTTTTTAATTAATTTTCAAACAAAACATGAGGGAAAAAAACAAATACAGAGAGCTTGAGAGTACATAATTAATAAGGTTGGAATGCAGATACAAACAGTTAACAACACAGATATAATAACCTCCCAAACTCGTACTGTATTTACAAAAATAAAAACCCTCAAAAAAAACTAACAACAGCTAACCTAACCGACATGGGCTATTGTATCATATCAGGTATACACAGTAGTGTCAATAACTCCCCACCTCTATCCAAATAACTAAAGCTGATAAGAAAAAGGTTCGGGAAAGGTCAGTTTAACTCATATGAAAATGTTGAATAATGTCATCCATATATCTGTCCAAACTTTGCTTAAATGTTGAAATCGAGCTTGCATGTACTACTTATGCTGACAGTTCATTCCACACTCTCATGATCCTCTGAATGAAGAAGTCTCCCCTCATGTTCCCTTTAAACTTTTCACCTTTCACCCTTAACCCATGACCTCTGGTTATGGTCCCACCCAACCTCAGTGGAAAAAGCCTGCTTGCATTTCATCAGGAACGGGGTACTGATTGTGTATGATCAGCCATGATCACAGTGAATGGCAGTGCTGGCTAGAAGGGCCGAATGGCCTACTTCTGCACCTACTGTCTATTGTCTATTGCATTTACCCTCAATTGGCGAACCTGAGTGAGGTACATTTTCTCATGGTGAATGACATTCTCTTATTGCTTTCTCTTGTGCAACTTCGATATACCGATGGAATGAAATGATCTGTATGGATGTCGTGCAAAATCTGTACCTCATGCCACCATGGCAGCATCGAGACGAGGTCATGTCCAGGATGGTGGAGATCCTGATGATAGATGCGCCATCCTGAATAGAAAGTCAGGATTATTTTACAACCATGTTTAAAGTTCCAAGGGATAGAATAAAGAAAGGGAATAGACTCTCTTCTCTAATTAATTACACTGGGATGCGTACCTTGAAACCCTAAGCTGTTTGCCTACTAAGACTGCTCTGTACCCATGGTCCATGAGAAGATCCCTCTGCGCTCTCCACTCTGAGCAGCTTTTTTCTTAGTCATTGTACTAAAAAAGCATTTTCCACACTTCCAAGGTCAGAACATTGATGTCAATGATCATTCTACACCTGGTGGCTGGTTTATTAGGTACACCTGCTCGTTAATGGAAGTATTTAATCAGCCAATCATGTGGTTGCAACTCAATGCATAAAAGTATGCAGATCTGGTCAAGAGGTTCAGCTGTTCAGACCAAGCATTAGAATGGGGTAAAAATGTGATCTAAATGACTGACCACATTTGATTGTTGGTGCCAAACGGGATGGTTTGAGTATCTCAGAAACTGCTGATCTCCTGGGGTTTTCATGCACAACAGTCTCCAGAGGTTACAGACAATGGTGCAAAATACAAAAAAAAGCATCCAGTAAGCTGTGGTTTTGAGGGCAAAAATGCCTTGTTAATGAGAGTAGTCAGAGGAGAATGGCCAGACTGGTTCAAGCTGACAGGAAGGCGACAGAAACTCAAATAACCACACGTTACAACAGTGGTGTGCGGAAGACCATCTCTGAATGCACAACACATCGAACTATGAAGTGGATGGGCTACAGCAACAGAAGACCATGAACATATATTCAGTAGCGTCTTTATTAGGTACAGGAGATGGCTAATAAAGTGGCCACTGAGTGGACATCAAGAGGTTTTTCCTTGGTCCTAGAACATAATAGCAGCCACAGCTTCAAGCACCGCTTGCCTCAGCAGCAAGTCTGAGTTGTGAAACAATTTAGCATTCATCCTTTGATATAAACCTTTATCCAGATTTGACATCAGAGGAAGAAGCGCTTCACTGCAACAGTCAGTTCTGTAGAGAGATGGCTTTCGAGCTCAGTGTTGTGAGGATTTGCCACTGATGTTGGTATCTCGCTGGCTGCCCTGGGGAGAAGTTAAAATACCTTTCCAAGTTAACAGATTTCGTGCAAATATTTCTTTGAAAATCATTTTGCATTTGATTTTCTGTTCAGTGAAAAGACAGCTTCATTGTTAATTGCAGTCAGAGATTGTGAGATTGTGCTTGTTTTTTTGGTTGGATGCAGGCAGACCGATGGAAGGGAAATAGTGAAATAAACCAAAGTGCTAACCGGTTCAGTAAATAGATCCAGGTCATGTCTGATCTAAGATGCGAATCCAACCCACCAGGACAAAATAGGCTAGTCAACCAAGGTAATCTCTGTTGGAGGTTCTGCTGCCAGCAAGCCTACTCCACTTCGTCTGGAGATCTTAAAGCTTAACCAATCACCGATGCTCTGGAGTCCCACCCACTACAGGAGGAAGGAGCCAGAGGTCCATGATCTAGTCTCATTAGGGGATTGGAGGTAGAAAGGTTCAGTAACTTAAATACCTTGATGGTGTCATTTTTGATCATCTGTCCTGGGGCCAGCAGTGTGGATAACTTCACTCAATACTGAACTGATTCCATAACCCATGGACTCACTTTCAGGGCCTCTGTAACTCATGTCCTCTGTATTAATTATTTAGTCTTATCTATTATTGTTTTTTTTTTTGTTTTTGTTTATACATTGATTGTCAGTCTTTGTGTGTGGTTTTGCATTGATTCTGTTCTACTTCGTTGTTCTTACAAGAAAATGAATCTCAGGGTAATATATAGTAGCATACACGTACTTTGATAATAGATTTACTTTGAACTTTGGACCCTTTCTCCTACCCCTGACAATAGCCATCTCTGCATCCATTCCCTAGTTGCCTCTTGCTAGTCCACACATATAAAATTAATGAAAGGGGTTAGATAGGGGTGTCCATTTAAAATGGAGATGAGGAGGTATTTCTTTAGCCAGGGGGTTGGTGAATCTGTGAAATTCATTGCCACAGGTGGCTGTGGAGGTCAAGTCACTGAGTTTATTTAAAGCAGAGTTTATTAGGTTCTTGGTTAGCATGTCAAAGGTTACGGGGACAAGGCAGGAGAATGGGGTTGAGAGGGAAAATAAATCAGCCGCGATGGAATGATGGAGCAGGCTCGATGGGCCGAGTGGCCTAATTTTGCTCCTGTGTCTTGTGGTCCAATGGAAAGCTGTTTCTACTGGTAGGTGAACTAGAACTAGGGTACATAGCCTCAAGGTACAGAGGAGTAGATTTAGGACAGAGGTGAGGAGGAACTGCATTTTTCAGAGAGCCATGAAACTGGAATTCTCTGCCCAAGGAAGCAGTAGAGGCTACCTCATTAAATATATTTAAGACTCAATTTTTTAATTTTTTAATTATGCGTTATAATATGATTTCTGAATTAAGAGAAGCAGCACAGGAGCATAGCATGAAGCTATTATAGTGCCAGTGATTGGATTCAGTTTTCCACTATCTGTAAGGAGTTTCTCCCCATGACTGTATGGGTTACCTCCAGATGCATCAGTTTTCTCCCAGATTCAAAAGTGTACGAGCTGGTAGGTCACGTCTGTAATTGGGCAGTGTGGGCTCATTGGGTCGGAAGGGCCTGTTATCGTGCTCCATCTTGAAATAAAAATAATATATAAAAACCAAAATCTGGAAACCCTCAGCAGTTCAACCTGTTTCTCCTCTCAAAGATGTAGCCTTACCCAGAGAGTATTTACAGCATTTTCATTTTATTGATACCAGATTTTTTTGCTATCTGCAGGTCTTTGATTTTAAACTTACAAACATTTCCTTCCCCTGTTTTAGGCTCTGGCGGGAGAAATAAGCCCTTTCCTATGCAGTGGAAGCCACCAGATACAGAGGGACTGCCAGCCAAGTGCCCTGAACTGCTTTGTCGAAGCAATGTCCCAGTGTGTCCCCCACATTTCCATCAGACCCTGTGTGCTCAAGTACCTGGGCAAAACACACAACCTCTGGTTTCGCTCCACACTCATGCTGGAACACCAGGCTTTTGAAAAGGGCTTGAGTCTTCAGATTAAACCACGTCAAACATCAGAGTTCTACGAGCAGGAGAGCATCACTCCACCACCACAGGTAAGCTTTTCTCTAAGTCGGCAGAATAACTTGAACTTATTTAAAGCAGTAAATGTACCAATGCAATTCACAGGAGGGGTGCCAGACGGTAATGTTTCACAGCTCTACCTGAGAGATACTAGGCAAGTAACTTAATTAATGAGGTGTGTTTAATGGTATGAGTTTAAGGAGTGTTCATCAGAATCAGGTTTAATATCACTGCCAATGCAAAAAGAGGGCAAACATAAATAGTGAACTTATGTTCATGGTTCATTGTCCATTCGGAAATCTTATAGTGGAGGAGAAGCAGCTGTTCCTGAACTGTTGAATGTGTGTCTTCAGGCTCCAGTACCACCTTCCTAATGGTAGTAATGAGAAGCGGCTGTATCCTGGGTAATGGGGGTTCTTAATGATGGAGGCCTTCTTGAGACATCACCTTTTGAATGTGTCCTCGATGCTGGGGAGGCTAGTGCCAACAATAGAGCTGGCTGAGTTTACAACTCTCTGCAGTGTTTTCTGATTGTGTGCAGTGTCCCCTCCACACCAGACCAATTCGAATACGCTCTGTGGTACACCTGTTGAAATTTGTGTAACATACCAAATCTCCTCAAACTCCTAATGAAATATAGCTATTGTTGATCCCTCTATGAGGACTAGTGTGTGTTTCCCCTGAATTCCTCTTCCTGAAGTTCACAATCTATTTCTTGATCTTACGGACATTGAGTGCAAGGTTGTTGCTGCAACACCACTCAACCAGCTGATTGATCTCACTTCAGCACACTTCGTCACCGTCTGGATTTCTGTGAACAATAGCTGTCACCAGCAAATTTATAGATGGCTTTTCAGCTGTGCACAGCCATGGAGTTGTGTGTGTAGAGAGAATAGAGCAGTGAGCTAAGCATGCATCTTTAAGGGGCATGCTTAGGGGCATCTTTAAGGGGGTGTTGATTAGTCAGTGAGGAGGAGATGGTATTTCCAATCTGCACTGAGTATGGTCTCAGGGTGAGGAAGTCAAGGACCCAGTTGCAGAGGGACGTGCAGAGACCCAAGTTTTTGAAGCTTGTTGATTAGAACTGAGGTAATCAGCAGCTTGAGTTAGGCATTACTTTTGCCAATGTGATCCAGGACTGAGTGAAAGCCGGTGAGATTGCATCTGCTGTAGACCTATCGTTGCGATAGGTAAAATGCGGCAGGTCCAGTCCTTGCTTAGGGGGGAGTTGATTCTGGCCGTGATTAACCTCTCAAAGCACTTCATCGCAGTAGGTGTTAGTACCCCTGGGTGATGGTCATTGAGGCAGAGCACCCCGCTCTTCTTAGGCATTGGTATGATTATCACCTTTTGGAAGCAGGTAGGATTTTCCATCTACATCAGTGAGAAATTGAAGATGTCTTTGAACATTCTGCCAGTTGGTTGGCACAGGTTTTCAGAGCCGTGTCAGATATACCATCAGGTCTGGCACCTTGGAAGGGTTCACCCTCTCGAAAGATGTTCTCACGCTGGTCTCCAAGACAGATCACAAGGTCACCAGATGCTGCAGGGATCCCCATAGCTGTAGTTTTATTCTCCCTTTCGAAGTGTGCATGAAAAGCATTGGGCTCATCTGGGAGTGAAGCACCGCAGTCATTCATGATGTTAGGTTTCACCTTGTAGGAAGTAATGGCCTGCAAAATCTGTCAGAGCTGACATGGATCCAATTCCATTTCTAACTTAACCAAAATCGTCCTTAAAATAGGTTGTACTTGGATTTCTTGTATACTTCTGGATCTAGTTTCCTTTCAGACTGAGATGGGAGGAATTATTTTAGAATCAGATTCAAATTTATTTATTTATCACATGTATGTGTAAGTGTACAGTGAAATGCGACATTTGCCTTAACAGCCAACGCAGCTGGATTTGAGGTGGTTGATCTGTACTCCACCAGTTCATGATCAGATGTACAATGATGGTGTGGTCTTATCAGGGCCTTTCAAACAGAAACGAAATGTCTTCGGTTCTTTAAGTTGCAACTGGAAACCGGCACAGTTTGTGTACCTCTGGCAGGATATTTATGTCTGAATACAGTCGTGTCTCTCTAATTTCTACAAGCTGCCTTGTTTCGCTATGGATCCTGATGCTGGTGTCTTTTTCAAGTGCACACTTCATTCTTTGCTTGACAGAGTCCAGAGAAAGCCTGCCATTCGTTTTCCCTCTTGTACAGGATCATGAAGATTTTCTGGGGACCAGTGGGTGCTGATTCTTAAAGCACTGGTAAATTTAACTCCCTCTCGCTTCCTTAATTCGCAGATTGAGCCTGTAGTAAGGAAGGCAAATGCAATGTTGCCATTCACTTAGAGAGGACTAGAATATAAGAGCAAGGATGTAATACCGAGGTTTTCTGGAGCATTGGGCAGACCACACTTGGAATCTTGTGAGCAGTTCTGCTCCCCTTATCTAAGAAAGGATGTGCTGGCATTGGAGAGGGTCCAGAGGAGGTTCACAAAAATGATCTTGGAAATGAAAGGGTTAACATATAAGGAATGTTTGATGGTTCTGGGCCTGTATTCACTGAAGTCTAGAAAAATGAGGGGTGGTATTTCATGGAAACATATTAAACACTGAAAGACCTTGAAAAAGTGGATGTGGAGAGGGTATTTCCTGTAGTAGAAGAGCCTAGAACTAGAGGACACATCTCAGAATGGAGGGACGTCCATTCAGAGCAGAGATGAGGAATTTCTTTAGCCAGAGAGTGGTGAATCTATGTAATTCATTGCCACATATGGCTGTGGAGGACAACACATTTGGTATATTTAAAGCAGAAGTTGATAGGTTCTTGATTAGTAAGGATGTCAAAGGATATGGGGAGTGGGCAGGAGAATGCAGTTGAGACGGATAATAAAATAGCCATGATAGATATTATATCGTCTTTAGGCCAATCATGCTTTTGTGGATACCATTGTGATAGCAGTGGGCAGAAGGTATCTCCCTCTCTTCCCTTCCACACTCTGTTCCAGGTTAATCTGTGTGTTACTCTCTCCTTCCTTTGTTATAGCTTTTCCCTGTTCCACTGGCATTTTTTCTCACCCTCAGTCAATCACACATCCTGGCTACTGCCATACCATCCACAGCCATAGCAACCGCTAAGAAAGGGATTGGCAACAAATGAAGACATGCGCCATTCCAATCTCGTGAAACTTTTCACTCTTTCAGTGATTCTGATGTCTGGTTTCAACCCTGAATGTCTACAATTCATAAAGAAAGCTTTTAACTGAGTGAGAACTTCGCTCAGAGGGTGGTGAGAGTGGAAGGAGCCGCCAGCAGAAGTGGGTTCAGTTGTAACACTCAAGAGAGGGTTGGATAGGGACATGGATGAGAATGGAGTGGGGAGCAATGATCAAGATGCTGGTAGATGGGACTAGGCAGAAGACCAGCCTACATAGGCTAGATGGGCCAAATGGCCTGTTTCTGTGATAATAGTGCTTTATTACTCTGACTAATTGCTTTCCTCGCACTGATGCTGCTGGATCAGCTGAGTATTCCCAGTAGACTGTTGCTATTACTGACCTCCCTGGTGTAGCTGTTGAAGCTGCTAATGTTCGTTATGGAGTCAGAATGTTGTGGTTAATTGTCAGTGATTTAAAGTAGTGAGAAACACTTAATCAGAAAACTTTTCAAGCAGAAAAATCCTTGAATTTGTATTTCATTTGTGGCAATAATTCTGCTTTTATATTTGGCAAGTTGGTTGTCTAATGAATGTTTATCAGTGAGGGGGGATATCGGGTACCACAAGAAAATTTGGGTTGTGTTCCTTGGAGCAGATAAGGTTGTGAAACAGTCTAATAGCTCCTAAATTAATTATTCAATCAATTATTAAATCTGTCTTTAGGCTCTACTGCTCTAAAGGAAACAACACCATTTTCTAGTTTCAACCATAATCAAGATTCTATTCCTTAACTGTCTACTAACATGACTCGCCCTGTCACTGAACCGTTCCCACAATCTGTGGACTCACTCTCAAGGACTTTTCATACCATATTCTTGATACTTAGTGCTTTTTAAAAATTATTATTTCTTTTGTTTTTGATTTGCAGAATTTGTTGCCTTTTGGTTGTTTGTCTGTCTTGATTGGAGCGGTCTTTCATTGATTCTATTGTTCCTTTGTATTTACTGTGAATGCCTGTGAGAAAATGAATCTGGGGGTTGTATGTGGTGACATGTATGTACTGTGATAGTAAATTTACATTGAACTTAGCAAAAAAACCCACACCATTGTTGCCACGAATGAATTACAAGTTGAGGATTCCATCTGCCTGGATAGTTTTTTTGTATGTTTCCCACTCCAGTCCTCTGTCTGTTATCCACATGGCATGGTGCTATAGCGGTTAGTGTAACACTTTACAGTTCAAGTTCAACCGCTGTCTGTAAGGAGTTTGTACGTTCTCCCCGTCACCACGTGCTCTACTTTCCTCCCATATTCCAAAGACGTGCATGTTAGGGTTAGTATGTTGGCGCGAGAAGCAAGGTGACACTTAAGGGTTGCCCCGCAGCACATCTTGGACTGTGTTGGTTGCTGATGCAGACAACACATTTCACTGTATGTTTCAATGTACATTTGACAAAAAAGGTGATCTTTAATCACCACTCCTAACTCCATAACAGAGTTATGGGTCTGGTGCAGAGAGAGAAAGTTTTATTCACTTTGACTGGAAGATTGGGGTTCATGTCCAGTTGAGTTTGTCATATGCACAAATATATGTATGCACAGGTGCAATGAAAAACTTAACTTGCAGCAGCATCACAGGCATATAGCATCACGTAAGCAGTGTTCACAAGAAAAACATAGATTTAAACATAAATTATATGCAATTGTTATGAGTAAACACTATTAGAAACAAAAAGAAATGTCCATTTTAGTGCACGGTGGCCAAATTGGTTATAGTGTTGCTAAACTGTCTTGATTAAGGTTTTGCTATTTGGTTTAAGAACTGAAGTAGCAGTTCTTGAACCTGTTTTATGCAGAGTATCCTGGATTACATTTCCCAAAGGATACTGGCAACAGAAGCAATAGTAATGGCATAGGAACAGGAGTAGGCCATTTGACCATCCATTTTGCCCTGTCGATTGTGGCTGATCTGCCCCAGGCAGTATCTTTTCTGTGCCAGTTCCCCATAGCCCTCAGTTCCTTGCTCTTTCAAAAGCATAGCTGTTTAAAAACCTCCAATAATCCAGCCTCTGTAAGCCACTGGGATAGAGATCTAGAGATGCATCACCCATGTTCTAAGGAAAGTAGGCAAGAAACAGAGTGGAATATTCTGCAGGACTATTGTAGAAGTTGCAGCTGGTACAGGTTATTGCAATCATATTGGACTGAAAAGCATAAACACACAATACAGGATGAACTCAGCAGGTCACACAACATCTATGGAGAGGAATAAACAGTCAATGTTTCCATAAGACCATAAAATATAGGAGCAGAATTATGCCATCCAACCCGTTGAGTCCGCCTGCCATTTCAGTATGGCTGATCCAATTTTCCTCTCAGCTCCGATCTCCTACCTTCTCTCAGGATTCTTCCATGCCTTGTCCAATCAAGAATCTATCAACCTCTGCCTTAAACGTACATATAGATTTGGTCTCCACAGCTCCTGTGGTAATGAATTCCACAGATTCGCCACTTTCTATCCAAAGAAATTCTTCCTCATCTCCATTCCAAAAGGATGACCCTCTATTCTGAAGCGATGTCCCTGGTTCTAGACTCTCCCACTGTAGGAAATATCTTCTCCCTATCGAGGCCTTTCACTATGTGATAGGTTTCTATGTGGTCACCCCTCATTCTTCTGAATTCCAGTGAATACAGGTCTAGAGCCATCAAACACTCTTCATGTGACAAGCCATTCAATCCTGGAATCATTTTTGTGAACCTTCTTTGAACTCTCTCCAGTTTCAGCACATTCTTTCTGAGAGGCCCAAAACTGCTCACAATACTCCCAAGTGAGGCCTCACCAGTGCTTTATAAAATCTCAACATTACATCCCTGCTTTTATCTTCTAGTCCTCACCACAGACTCAACCTGCAAATGAACCTTTAGGAAATCCTGCAGAACTCCTGAGTCTCTCTGCGCCTCATTTTTTTGTATTTTCTCTCCATTTAGAAAATAGTCAACCCTTTCATTTCTTCTACCCAAGTTCATGACCATACACTTCCCGACACTATATTCCACCTGCTATTCTTTGCCCATTTTCCTAATATGTCTAAGTCCTTCTGTAGTCTCTTTACGTACTCAAAACTATCTGCCCCAGTTTCATATTGTCTGCAAAATTTGCAACAAAGCCATCGATTCCATCATCCAAATCATTGACATTTAACGTAAAAAGAATCGATCCCAACACACACTCCTGTGGAACGCCACTAGTCACAGGCAGCCAACCAGAAAAGGCTCCCTTTATTCCTACGCTTTGCCTCCTGCCATGCAACCTCTGCTGTATCCATGCTAGAATCTTTCCAGTAATGCCATGGACTCATTGCTTGTTAAGCAGCCTCGTGTGTGGCACCTTGTCAAATGCCTTCTGAAAATCCAAGTACGTACATGACATCAATTGACTCCTTTGCTGTCCTGCTTGTTATTTCTTCAGAGAATTCCACCAGATTTGTCAGGCAAGATTTTCCCTTGAGGAAACCATGCTGACTATGGCTTATTTTATCACGTGCCTGCAAGTACCCTGACACCTCATCCTTAATAATTGACTCCAACATTTTCCCTATCACTGAGGTCAGACTAACTGGTCTATAGTTTCATTTCTTCTGTGCTATCTCATCTTGAAGAGTGGAGTGAGATTTGGAATTTTTTCCGTCTTCCAGAACCATTTCAGAATCTAGTGATTCTTGAAAGATCATTACTGGTGCCTCCACAATCTCTTCAGCCACTTCTTTCAGAACTCTGGGGTGTACACCATCTGGTCCAGGTGACTTAACCACCTTCAGACCTTTTAGTTTCTCAAGAACCTTCTCACTAGTTATGGTAACATCACATGCTTAATGACCTTTGACACCTGGAACGTTCACCATCCTGCTAATGTCTTGCAAAGTGAAGACTGAAGCATAGTACCGTAGATTCCGGACTACAGAGCGCACCTGATTAAAAGCCGCTGGCTCTAATTTTAGAAATAAAATCAATTTTTTACTTGTAAAGGCCGCACCGGATTTTAGGCCGCACCGGATTTTCGGCCGCAGGTGTCCCACGTTGTAATATGAGATATTTACACAGAAAGATATTACACGTGAGGATTTTTTAACTTTTAATTAAATCCATATGGTAACAAAAACAAATACATATTGCAAATGCTTTTTTTCGAACCGTGCCCGTAACGCGGCTACTTTTAAATATACGTTGCGTGTACTTCTTTACTGAACAACATTCCAATATCTCCTAACGACTGGTAAAAAATATATATACTGCAGCCTACCAGGAAAAGTTATTGATCGCCTTTAACTTAAAAGCAGCGTTTTCGCTCCGCCGCTCCCCCCCGCCGTCCCGTTTATCGCAAACTGGTATCCCACAAGACGCGGCGAAACCGGGTGTGAGGTCATAGCATCCCGCGATGTAGTACAGAAAACAAATATAGTTAAAACTCTTCTAACTTTAACTAGAAAATGAATTACTAAGCGAAAATATTATAAACTAAATAACTGCCATAAAGGCAGCACAATGCTTTTCTTCGAGTGTTTTCCATGTTGATGAGGGTGAGTACAAATGACTGATTTACAATAATTTAATTGTGAAAGTGCGCTTGATTTATCGTACAATTTCATTGGACCTGTGTGAACTACTCATCAATTTTATTGGTCTACTGTTACGAGGCAAAATGTTTTCGACGGCATGAAAAAAAATAATACATTAGCCGCTCCGTTTTAAAGGCCGCAGAGTTCAAAGCTGTTCAAAATGTGGGAAAAAAGTAGCGGCTTAAAATCCGGAATCTACGGTACTTATTTAGTTTGTCCGCCAGTTCATTGTCCCCTATTACTACCTCTCCAGCATCATTTTCCAGTAGTCCTATATCTACTCACACCTCTCTTTTACACTTTATGTATCTGAAGAAACTTTTGGTATCCTCTTTAATATTATTAGCTAGCCTACTTTTGTATTCCATCTTTACCTTAATGACTTTAATTGCTTTCTGTTGCCTTTTAAAAGTTTCCCAATCCTCTAACTTCCCACTTATTTTTGTTCTATTATGTGCCCTCTCTTTGGCATTTATGTTGGCTTTGATTTTCTCATTAGCCAATATTGTGTCATCTTGCCTTTTGAATACTTCTTCCTCTTTGGGATGTATATATCTTGTGCCTTCTAATTTGCTTTCAGAAATTCCAGCCGTTGCTGCTCTGCCATCATCCCTGCCAGTGTTCTTTTCCAAGCAATTCTGGTCAATTCCTCTCTCATACTTTTGTAATTCCCTTTACTCCACTGTAATACTGATTCACCGGCATTTAGCTTCTCCTTCTCAAAATTTAGGCTGAATTCAATCATATTATGATTACTTGCCCCTAAGGGTTCTTTTACCTTAAGCTCTCTAATCAATTCTGGTTCATTGCACAACACCCAATCCAGAATAACTGATCCCCTTGTGGGCTGAACCCCAAGCTGCTCTAAAAAGCCATCTTGTAGGCACTCTAGAAATTCCCTTTCCTAGAATCCAGCACCAACCTGATTTTCCCAATTTATCTGCATATGGAAGTCCTCCATGACTATTGTAATGTTGCCCTTTTGACATGCGTTTTCTATCTCCTGTTGTAATTTGTAGACCACTTCCTTACTACTGTTTGGGGGTCTGTACTCAACTTCCATCAGGGTCTTCATACCTTAGCAATTCCTTAGCACTATCCACAATGGTTCAACACCTTTCGATCCTGTATCACCACTTTCTAACGGTTTGATTTAATTTTTTTTTACCAACAGAGCAACACCACCCCCTCTGCCTTCCTGCCTGTCCTTTTGAATCAATGTGTATCGTTGGACATTAAAATCCCAGCTATAATCTTCTTTCAGCACATCCAAATATAACGCCTCCAGTCTTGTATTCACCCTTTTCAATTTTGTCTGCCTTTTACGTTGCAACTCATTCTGTTGAATGCAATTTTGCCCTATCAATAGCCTTTCCTCAATACACATTGCCTCTGTTTGTACACCAGCTGCCTCATCTTCAGCACTATTTCGTGCTACGCTTCCTGCATTCCTTCAAACCTTCACCAGGATTGGCCCGATGAATGTCTTGGCCTGAAATGTCAATGTTTAATCCCCTCCGTAGATGCTGCCTGGTGTGTTGAGTTCCTCCAGAATTTTGTGGGTGCTTCTGAAGATTTCCATCATTTGCAAAATCCCCTGTCATGATTTACTGGGTTGAAAAGCATTTATTCCTGAACCTTATTTTACCCAATTGCTTGAAGTCTTAAGCACTGTGGTATAGTAATTTGCAAGTACATTTAGTTTTTAATAAATTGGAAAATTTGGTAAATGGGTTTATTATTGTCATATGTACTGATGTACAGTTGAAAATTTGTGTACAATTCTTACAGACCATTTGTCACATCAGTACATTGAGGTAGTACAAGGGAAAACAATGTCAGAATGCAGAGTAAAGTTTTACAGTTACAGAGAAAGTACAGGCAGACAGGTGCAAGGGCCATAACAAGGTAGATTGGGAGGTCAAGAATCTGCCTTCTGTTTGTTTGTTTATTTTTTTATTGAGATACAGCACGGAATAAGCCCTTCCCACTCTTCAAGCCATGCCACCCAGCAATCCCCCTGATTTAACCCAATTCTAATCACGGGGCAATTTACACTGATCAATTAACCTACCAACTGGTACATCTATGGACTGTGGGCAGAAACCGGAGCACCCGGAGAAAACTGACATGGTCACGGGGAGAATGCAGCAGGAACTGTTCAGTAGTCTCACAACAGCAGGATACACATTCCCAAAACCCTCTGAGTGAAGGGATATTGGTTTATTTTTGGCACATGTACAGTGAAAATCTCATCCTGCCTATTACACGGTGCATTGAGGTTAAACAATAACAATAAAGTACAGCAGTTACAGAGAAAGTGCAGCGCAGGCAGGCAGCAAGATTATAACAAGGGAGATTGTTATGGCAGTGAGTCCATCTCATTGTACAAGGGTACATTCAGTAGTCTGATAATTGCAGGGGAGAAGCTGTCCTTGACCCTGGTGTTACGTGGTTTCAGGCTTTTGTATCTTCCGTTCGACAAGAGTGGGGATAAAGAGAAAATGTTCAGGGCGGATAGGGTCTTTGAGTGGCCCAGGAGAGTCAAGTAAACAGTTGTGGTGAAACATTGAATGTTCCTCCTTCCACAGATGTTGCTTGACTGTCTGATTTCTGGCATTTTCTGTTTGTATTTTGGATTTGCTGGTGTTCGAGTGATTGACTTTCATTCCTTTGCAGGAAATTTTGGATTCGCTGGCAGAGCTGTACTCTCTACTTCAGGAGGAGGACATGTGGGCTGGTCTCTGGCAAAAGCGGTGCAAGTTCCCCGAGACTGCTACAGCAATTGCCTACGAGCAGCATGGCTTCTTTGAGCAGGTACTTCTGTAGCACTCTTCCAAGAACCTTGGGATTCAGTCTGTCTCAAGCGGTTCAATTTGCCTGCTTGCCTTCATTTCACGGTGAATGCTTCCTAAACTCTAGTTAATGCATATTAATAACTCTTTCTATATCAATGATTCGGATTAGGGTTGCAGAGTTTTCACGGGAAATTTGTGGTCACAGCCAAAGCAAGGCAGACAATCAGTCAAGGAGGCAGGCATGGTTTCTCTGGAGGGGATAAACAGACAACTTTCCAGTCTGTTCAGCCGACTTGTACATTCTGTCCACTGCAACAGCTGGGATATTCCAGTGGCCACCCATTCCCATTCCGACATGTCAGCCATGGCCTCCTCTACTACCACGATGAGACCATACTCAGTTTGGAGGAGCAACACCTTATATTTTGTCTGGGTAACCTTCAATCAATGACATGAACATTCATTTCTCCCATGTCCCTCCTCTTGTTTTCCTTTCCTCATTCTGTCTACCCTCTTAAGCCTCCTCTTCTCCTGCCTGCCCATCACCTCCATCTGGTTCCCCTCCACCTTCCCTTTCTCGCAAGATCCATTTCTCTCCTGTAAGATTCTTTCTTCTTTAGCCCTTTCCCTCTTCCACCTGTCACTTCCCAGCTTTTCACTTCATTCCCCTCAACCACCCAAATCTACCCACCCATTCCTTCACCTGGCTTTGCCTGTCACCTGCCATCTTGTATTCCTGTATCCCTCCCCTCCAACCCTTTCTTTTACTGGCATCTTTCCCCATCCTTTCCAGTCCTGGTGAAGGGTCTCGGCCCAGAACATCGACTGTTTATATTACCATCCATAGATGCTGCCTGACCTGCTGCGTTCCTCCAGCACTTTGTGCCTGTTGCTCTGGATTTCAGGCATCTCCCACCTCATTTTCCTAAGTGTTTCGGGAAGTAGGTGATACACACAAGGTGCAGGTTTCCTCAAGTGGTTCGCTGATAGATTAGCTGAAGTGGGAGGTGATATTAGGATTCCCCCACCAATCACGTGTGTGGCGATTACTGCCATACTTCAGCTGTTCAGAAAAAAAATAAAGGTTTACAGTATTTGTCACATGTACATTGAAACATACAGTGAAATGTGATGTTTGTGCCCACAATCAGCACAGTCCAACCATAGTGGTGAGGGCAGCCTTCAAGTGTCATTGTGCTTCTGGTGTCAACATGGCATGGCCACAACTTACTAACCCTACCCTGTATGTCTGTGAAACGTGGGGGTCAACTGGAGCAGCTAGAAGAAACCAGCATGCATTCAAGGACAGAACACGCAAACTTCTTACAGGCGATAGCAGGAATTGAACCCTATTCAAGCCGTGCATGAGCTGCTGTGTTGCCGTGGTGCCAAGACTGCAAGCAACCCAGATTTTGTAGACTTGCTGCCGATCTCTGGCTGACTTTTGGCAGACTCCTTCCTTAAGAAGGGAGAGCATTTGCAATGATCAAGGCGTGGCCATCAAAGGGGGAATCTGGACGCAGCAGGCTGCTGGAAGAGGGTACCTGAGCAGGGACAGCCCATGGTTGTCCCTTCAGGCAGAGTTGGCACAGGGTGGACCTTTATTTCTGTTTTAATTTGCAGGCTAGAGGACAGATAACAAATGGAAAGCATACAGTAAAGATTTATCAGGATGTCACCAGGACTCGGGGGACAAGCTCCAACTTGGTGTAGGAAACTGAGGGGTGACCTTACAGCAGAGTAGAGGTGTGGTGAGCTTTCTGCGCCGTGACACCAAAGTGACTGGAGCAGGACTGGTTTGGAACTTGAAGAGTCAAGAGATTCCAGATTCAAGATTGAGTAATGTCATTCCTGGTAGATAACTGTAAAAGAGAGCAAAATAATTGTTACTCCGGATCTAATGCAGCACAAAAAAACACAATAAGATAAAGAACACAAAAATTTAATAAAACAATAGATATAAATAAAATAGTTTATGTACATTGATTTTAATGTCTAGGCACAAAAGTGCCTGTTTATAAGGTGACTGACTCAACCATTTCAATTTGAACACAGTTGATGTAGACAGAAGCACGTACACTGCCCTCGTCCCCCTTTTCTAACATCAATGACCAGCTCTTTTGCTGTCATTGAGGTAAAGGTTATTGTCATGACACCACAACACTAAGCTCTCTATCGCCATCCTGTTCTCCAGTTCAGTCATTATTTGAGATGCCATCCTCTACGGTGGTATCATCTGCAAACTTGTAGGTAGCTATGCAGAATTTTTCCCAGGGTTAAGCCTATTTCCCAAAGGTATAGGCTTAAGTTGAGAGGGGAAAGATTCAATAAGAATCTGAGGGATAACTTTCACCCCAAGTGTATGAACTGCTGGAGAAAGTGATTAAAGCAGGTACTTTAGCAGCATTTAAAAGTCACTGGGATAGGACAGGTTTATGTGCCTGGTCACGTAGCAGTTAGCACAGCTTAGAGTTCGGAGTTCAATTCCCACATCCTCTATACAAAAGTTTTTACGTGCTTCCATTTCCTCTTACTGTCCAAGACATACTGGTTAGGAGGTAAATTGGTCATTATAAATTGTCCTGTGATGAGGCAATTGTTGCTGGGCCAGAAGGGCATGTTCCATACAGTATCTGTAAATAACTAAATAAAACGCAAGCAAATGGAACTAGCTTGTATGGGCGTCTTTATTGGCGTAAAGAGCTGGGGCTGAAGGTTCTGTTTCCTTGCTGCATGACGTTGTAACTGACTAAGCTTGAGCTGGACTGTTTGCCACAGAACAAGCTTTGTCACATTTGCAACTGCAGTGTAGGTTTGATAAACATGCAGAGAATGGAGGTGAAGGATTATTCTGAGTGGAGAATGTGATATTCGGTTTGAATAAAGCACAGGCACCCTTAGACTTTATGTACTCTTAGCCGTAAAATTCTCTGGATGTGAACTGTGCAAAAGAGCAGCCTATTAATCCTGACAAGCGATTACATTTTTAATGTTGCTTTCTGATTGAGAATCTTGAGTAACCAAGGATGTTTTGCGCACTTCAAAAGGCACAGGAGACCTACGAGAAGGCCATGGACAAAGCAAGGAAGGAGAATGAACGAAACAATACCTCGCCTGCCATATTTCCAGAGTACCAGCTGTGGGAGGACCATTGGAATCGGTAGGTATTTTGGCCGCTCCGTTCTCTCTCCCTCCCGTCCCCCACCCCCAGGTCTTTAAACATCAGTGCTGGGCAATTTAAAGATGCTGTTCTTACTGGAAGTATGCTCTCCTCCCATTGTTTTGCCTATTGCCAAGACAATGCCCAACCCCTCTTCCAATCACAGCCTTATCTGAGACCTTTTCATAAACACAAAATGAGTTATCACTGTATTTGGCATTTAGTAGGGTTGTACTGGAATAAAGTTCTTAGACCATAAGTCATAGGAGCAGAATTAGGCCATTTGGCCCATCGAAACTGTTCCACCATTCCATTATGACTGATTCATTTTTCCTCTCAACCCCTTTCTCCTGCCTTCTCTCAACCTTAACTACAGTGAATTGGAAGGTCTGGGATAATTGGTATTCGTTAAATCTGTGCATGACTATTAAGGAGTCAAAATGGTTGAAGTTGATATTATTCTCTTCCATCTTGAACAGCTGCTCAAAGGAACTGAACCAATGGGAGTCACTGACTGAGTATGGCCAGTCCAAAGGACATGTGAATCCATACCTAGTGCTGGAATGTGCTTGGAGAGTTTCTAACTGGGCAGCTATGAAAGAAGCGCTGGTGCAGGTAGGCAACTCTCTATCCTCGCCCTGCTCCCATTCTCCTCCTCCTTAAGCCCCTCACCTCTATTGGGACATTAACCTCTGACAGTGGCTCGCCAAGTCCACTGTCCTGGGCCAGTCTAGCCCAAGTGTAATCCATCTTTGAAGATCCTTCCTCTCCCAGGGAGTAGGTCTCTGGAGTTTCTGCTGGTGTTTCTGTAGCTCTGGGTATCTACCGAAAGGGGTTGCTAGCCCCATGCCCAACCCTCCTCCATTCACAGCCACTGTCCATGGTGAAGTTTACAGATCGTTTTTGGTTTAAAGTTCTTCATGATACAGAACATGGTAGCATAGCAGTTAGCAAAATGGTGTTACAGCACTAGTGACCTGGGTTCACTGCTGTCAGCAAGGAGTTTGTATGTTTGTATGTTCTCCCTGTGACCACGTGGGTTTCCACCTGGTGCTGTAGCTTCCTCCCACAATCCAAAGATGCAGTAGCTTAATTGGTCACGTGGGTGAAATTGGCCAGCGTAGCTTCATAGAGCTGAAGGGTTTGTTACCATGCTATAGCTCTTTAAAAAAATATAGAATCTCCCCGTAGAAGCTTTAATTAAGGTGCAGTGGAGATTTGCCAGGACACTGCCTAGATTAGAGAGCATCATCTTATGAGGATAGGTCGAGTGAGCTATGGCTTTTCTCTTTGGAGTGAAGGAAGATGAGAGGTGACTTGATAGAGGTGTATAAGATGTTAAGAGGGATAGTTAGAGTGGACAGCCAGAGACTTTACCCAAGTGAAAATGATTAAAATGAGGGTATATAATTTTAAAGTGATTGGACGAAAATATAACATGGAATGTCAGAGTAGGTTTTTTACACAAAGAGTGTTGGGTGTGTGGAACGCACTGTCAGGGAATGTGATAGAGGCAGATACATTTTGGGGCATTTAAAAGACTTGTAGATAGGCATGTGGATGATAGAAAAATGGAGGGTTATTTAGATGGGAAGAGTTAGATTAATCTTGGAGTAGGTTAAAAGGTTGACGCAACAATGTTGGCTGAAGGGCCTATACTGTGCTATACTCAGTTCTATGATGCATAAGTACTGTAGACTCCTTACCTCAGTGTTGCTTTTGGTGATTCCTCATCTCATGGCTAATCTCTGATTTCATTGGAGTTTGAGGAGATTTGGTTTGTCATGGGCATCGTGGTAGCATGGTGACAGAGTAGCACTTTACAGCATCAGCTGTCAGAGGATGTGCCGCAGAAATATGGGATAGCCGCCTGATGTCTGAGATTTCTTTTGTTTTCTTTATTCACCCTACTATCCAGCTGTGAGGGCCAGTAGTTGGTGGTCACCTCTTTGTCCTCGATATAGTATTGAGTGATAGTCCTACCCTGTGGAAGCCATGTGCAGTTCAGCGGCTCCCTTGTGATTCCAGCTTGATATTGGTATCAAATGATATCTTGCCTTGGGATTAAATGATGCATTTTGCCCTTTGGTAAGGACTTGCCTAGTACTCATTGGTGCAATCAAAAAATAGGCATGCCAGTGGCTGTACTTCATTAGGAGTTCGAGGACATTTAGTATGTCACGGGTGGCATGGTAGCGTGGTGATTAGCATGACACTTTATAGTGCAGATTTGAATATGCATTGGAGCTGTGCTTAGCCTCACAGTCATTGGTGTAAAATGAGTGGAGCAGGGGCAAAGCACACAGCCTTGTGATGATGGAGATTGTGGAGGAGATGTCATTGCCAATCCAAACTGACTGGAGTCTGTGTGTGAGTAAATCGAGTGTCCAAATGCACAAGGAGTGTTTGAAACCAAGGTCCTGAAGCTTATCGATAACTAATGTGGAGAACATTTTAACTGGTTGCATCACCACCTAACATGGAGGCTGCTGCAATGGGTAGGATGAGAAAAAGCTGCAGAGGCTTCTAAACTCAGCCAGTTCCACTGTGTCCCACCTTCGAAGACATCTTCAAAAGCTGGTACTTCAGGAAGGCAGCATTCACCATTAAAGGCTCTCACCATCCAGGACATACTCACTTCCTATCACTGCCATCAGGGAGGAGGTACACACTCCACCTTTTAGGAATGGCTTCTTCCCCTCTGCTACCAGATTTCTGAGTGATCCATGAACCTCTCTTTTTGTACTATCCATTTATTTATTTATATATTTCTTATACAGTAATCTTTATTTATTTGGGGATATAGGCCAGTCCAGCCCTTCACACGGTAGTGCAGCCACAGAACAACAAGTTTCATGAAGCAAGTCAGTGGTAATAAATCTGATTTTGAGACGGAGTTGGTTTCCTTGTTCCCTCATTTCTAGTTGATTTTCAATGTGGTGTCCAGCATATTCTATTTGTAAACTTTTGGGGATTCATCCATGGTTTAAACCTAGTTGCTTCCTGATACCAGTCAGTACTAAGAGGCCGTTTGCTAGTGTCAGCGTACTTAAGACCATGAGATGCAGGAGCAGAAATAGGCCATTTGGCCCATCGAGTCTGCTCCACCACTAATTATCCCCCTCTACCCCATTCTCTGTCTAACTTTTGACATTTTTACTAATCACAAACCTCTACTTCTAATATTCCCAATGACTTGGCTTCCACAGCAACTGTGGCAATGAATTCCACAGATTCACCATCATCTGGCTAAAGAAATTCCTCCTCTCCGTTCTAAAGTGGCTTCCTTGTATTCTGAAGTTGAGCCGTCTGGTTCTAGACTCTGCCACTATAGGACTCATCCTTTCCACAATACACGTAGGTTCACTGGACATAAACAGTACATGGCCATTGTGGGTGAGCATGCAATGTCAAATTCAGGTTCATTATCACTGACATGTTGTGAAATCTGTTGTCTTGTGGCGGCAGTGTAATGAAAGCCATTAAAACAATTACTGAGTTACAATATATAAATATAACAGATAGATAAATAGTCCGAATAGTGAGGCAGTAAATCAGAAACATGAGGAGGCCTGCGGATGATAGAAATCCAAAGTGGAGGAACTCAGCAGGCCAGGCAGCATCAATGAAAAAGAGTACAGTCAATGTCATGGGCTGAGGCCCTTTATTGAACTGGAAAGGAAGGGGGGAAAGAATAAAAAGGTGGGGGTAGGGAATGAGGCTAGCTGCAATATGATAGGTGAAGCCAGGTGGGTGGGAAAGGTCAAGGGCTGGACAAGAACGAATCTAATAGGAGAGCAGAGTGACCAATAGGAGAAAGGGAAGGAGGAAGGGACATGGGGGGAAATGACAGGCAGCTGAGAAGAAGTGAAGGGTCAGAGTGGGGAATAGAGGAAAGGGGGGTGAGGGGGAATAGTTCACCAGAAGGAGAAATCAATATAAATGCCATCAGGTGGGAGGCTTCCTGGTATTGCTGCTCCACTCTGAGGGTGACCTCATCGTGGCACAAGAGGAGAGCGTGTTCATGGACCATTCAGACGTATGGTGGCTGAGGAGAAGAAGCTGTTCTTAAGACGTTGAATGTGGTTCTTCAGGTTCCTCTACCCCCTCGCTGACATTGCTATGATAAGAGGACTCATCCCACATGGCGAGTGTCCTTAATGATTGATGCAGGCTAACAGATGCTCGGTACTGGAGTGGATTTCTCCGCCGTTTCAGAGACCCTGCAGTATGGCACTGGGATTATACATATGGTGCACATCCAGATGAGTTTAAGAAACAGAATGGTGACTGTTTATGAAATCTTGGAGGAGACATTCTTGCTCTCCTGACAGCCTTGGCTTAGTTGGGATTGGGTGGGTTGGTCTTCAAGGCTTCCTTCCATCCTCTTGGTGGTGAAAATCACTGCCACCTTCTGAGCCGTTGAATAATTAATGCTGTGCTGCTGACGTGATTGTTTTTCCACTTGCCTGGATGTATGCTACAAGGGAGAGTTGTGCTCCCTGATGTTCTGTTTTCTCATCTGAAAATTGGTTGTATTTATGTGAATGCCCTTGAATAATTGCGTGAATGTCTGTTCGTTACCAACTTGTTATCTGTAACACGATGCCGGTGTTGGAAAAACTGAGTACAGTTTCTGTAATGTTTTTGATCACTTTCCCAGGGTCAAACTGTCTATTACTAGGGACAGGCATTTAAGCTGAGAGGGGGTAAGTTCAACGGAGATGTGCAGGAGCAAGTATTCTTTACACAGACTGGTGGGTGCGTTGAATGTGGAGGCAGATACATAGAGGAGATTAAGTGGTTCTCAGATAGGGATGTGAATGTGCAGAGAAAGGAAGGGATATGGACATTGTGTAGGCAGGAAGTATTAGTTTAGTTAGGTATTTAATTACTGGTTTAATTAATTTGGCACGACGTTGTGGGCTGAAGGGCATGTTTCTGTCTGTAGTGTTATACATTCCACTTCAAAGCCCTAGTTCACTCAACCTTTCCTCATAAGGTATTATTCACTCACTTTCTCATGATGTGCCGTGTCGTATGATGTGGGCGATCTTGGTCTCATGACCATGATTATTTTTGGCAAATTTTTCTACAGACCTGCTCCCATGGCTTCATGTGACCCTGATTGGGGTGGTGGGGGGGGATGTCTAGGCAGGTGCTACACCTTGCCCAAGGGTGACCTGCAGGCTAACGGAGAGAAGGAGTACCTTACACATCCTTGGGTTAAGATGCATCTTCACCCGCCACCCAAAGATACTATTATGACTGTGTCATCTCTTGTGGCCTCCAGGGAGAGTCTTGCAGTGAATGTTTGAGTGAGTGAAACTGGTGGGAAATAAAACACAGTGTTGGGAATATTGGGGCAGCATTGCGTTATCGACCCTCTGTTTCTCCTCCACTTACTGCATGATTCAGGTTTTTCCACTCAGCACGTTTTTCAGCCTTTGTTAATGAGACAAAAAACAGCAGCAGTACACAGTGTTATTCAATGACTACAGGCTGATGTAAATAAGTATTATTTTCTTTGTTTTCCATTTTCACGACTAAATTAAGAAGTTCAGAGGAAGGTTACGAAGCCGATTTGCACGAAAAGCTCGAAGCTGTACTGGTGTTTGTTCTGTTTATCTGGGATTGAATTAGCTTGTTTCTGTTTAATATTTCATTCGCCCTACTTTTACTGGAACTGATGAGAGCAGGCATTTGTATGTTGCTAAAAGGACAATTCTGATCAAACTAAGGCGTGCTTTGTTACCTTTCTGGCACAAGTCTCCTTGTCTCCAGTTGTGTGCTCCTGAATCAGGATTTATTAGCACTGATGTTGTGAGATTTGTTGTTTGCTGGCAGCCCTATAGTGTGAGATACACTCAGTGGCCACAATACTAGGTACCTCCTGTATCTAATAAAGTGGCCACTGGGTACATGTTCGTGGTCTTCTGCTGCTGTAGCCCATCCACTTCAAGGCTCGACATGTTGTGTGTTCAGAGATGCTCTCCTGCACACCACTGTTGTAACGTGTGGTTATTTGAGTTTCTTTCACCTTCCTGTCAGCTTGAACCGGTCTGGCCATTCTCCCCTGACCTCTCTCATTAACAAGGAGTTTTTGCCCACAAGATTGCCACTCACTAGAATTTTCTTTTGTTTTTCATACCATTCTCTGTAAACTCTAGGGAACATTGTGCATGAAAATTCCAGGAGATCAGCTGTTTCTGAGATACTCAAACCACCCTGTCTGGCACCAACAATCATTTCACAGTCAAAGCCACTTAGATCACATTTCTTACCTATTCTGTTGTTCGGTCTAAAAAAAAATCAACTGAACCTCCTGACCGTGTCTTCATGCTTTTATGCATTGAATCGCTGCCACATAATTTGCATTAACAAATAGTTGTACAGGTGTACCTAATAAAGCAGCCAATGAGTGTAGGCTAAAGTTTAAAAAAGGACAGAAAGAGGAATAGCGAGTTAGTATTCAACGGTCCATGTGCCATTCAGAAATCTTATGACCGAGGGAATTAAGCTGTTCCTAAAATGTTGAATGTGGGTCTTCAGGGTCCTGTACCTCCTCCCTGGTGGGAGTAATGAGAAGAGGGTGTGGCCAGGATGGTGAGGGTCTTTCATGATGGATTTTACGTTGAGGAATTACCTTTGGAAGATGTGCTTTGAAACTCGGGAGTGTTGTGCGCCTGATGGAGCTGGCGGAGTCTACGGCCCTCTGCAGCCTCGCATGATGCTGTGCATTGGGGCCTCCACACCAGTCAGAATGCTCTCCACCGTACGTCTGTAGAACTTTGTTATGGGGGATTCGTCATTTGGTTTCAGAGACATTTCACGTTGCCATTATCTCTTTGATTGTGTTGGAAAGTCGTTCCTGTGCGGTCAGAATTCGGTAGCACACTGGTTAAGTTACTGGACTCTTGACCTGGTGGTGTGAGTTCAAATCCCACTAGAGCAGCTCAGTATATGATTAAATGGATCTGGAGTTTTAAAAGAAGCACTGTTGTTATTAAAAATTCATCTTTCAGCCTTACCTATTGTGGAACTAGTACCCACTTGGATTCGTGGGCATTAAACGCTGACCTTTCTAATTATATTTGCATATTGGGGAATGTTTTAAACAAAATATCTGCACTCCAAAGCTCCAAGTACACAAGATCAGTCGTGTGATGCCGGAATAACTATTGAGGTAGGTTGGTCAGTACCCTGTCTCTGCCTCTCCTCATTCTAAAGTATATTGGCAGAGAATCCCACCAGTACACCGTGAGCAGGAGAAATACTCCAGCCTCTGTGAACGGGGCAACCTGGCCTTGGCTTTCGTTTTAATGTCATAGAGAGATGCAGCTTGGAAGCAGGTCCCACAGCCCACCAGCTGTACATACACATAGTGTAGAAGGTTGCTATAGGTTACAACGGGACATCTGACCAGTTGCAGAGCCTGGGTGCGAAGCGGCAGACGAAGTTCAACCTGGAAACGTGGAGTTATTCACTTAGGAAGGTCAAATCTGAAGGCAGAATATTGAGTTAATAGCAAGATTCTTAGCAGTGTGGAGGAACAGAAGGAGCTTGTGGGTCCACGTTCATAGATCCCTCAAAATGGCTTGCACTTAATAGGGTTGGCATTCATTATGTATTTTATTTATATTTATTTAAGAGATACATTGTGGAACAGGGCCTTCTGGTTCAGGGCCCAGTGCCCTGCCCATTTAACCCCAGCTTGGGCAGCAGGGTGGAGATACATCTTTACCGAAAGAGGTGTATGTCATTCCTTCCCTCCACTAACCTGCAGGTCACTCTGGGGCAAGGTGTAGCACTTGTTTAGCCCCCCACCCCACCCCCAATCAGGGTCACGTGAAGCCATGGGACGCTTGTATGAGCAGCTGGTGGATATCACAAGTGACCACTGACGCCAGGCAAACAATCTCTGAAGAGTATTGATAGCGGCTGGGGTCACCTGCCTTATAAGGACGCTTCCCAGACGAAAGCAATGGCAAGCCAAGAACCATCAGTCATGAGACCATGAGCACCTACATCATATGACGTGACACGTGATGACCATGATAGTCACGGGACAATTTACAATGGCCATTTAACCTACGAACCTCTGGGTGGAGATTTGTGAAGTTAGAGAGGACGTGCAGACTCCACACAGACAGCATGTGAGGTCAGGATTGAACGCTGGTCTCTGGCACTACCAGATGTACCATTGAACAGTGGGGTGGCATGGTACCATGTTATCCCCTTTGACTATGGTTTCTGTTGGGTGTTTGGGTGTCCTTCCACCCCAAAGACGTGCATTGTAAGTTATTTGTTATGTACCTGGCAAAATAATCGCAGGGAGAGGGAGAGAGAGAAGATGGCCTCCATGACCAAGTGGTAGATCAGTCTCAATGGCCTCCTCCTGCTTCTTCGTCTTATAGTTCCTCCCCATGCCTTGTTTGGAGCAGTCATTAGTGTTTGTCTGTTTCACAAGGCTAAGTTGCTAGCTTGACACTCAACCCAGCATGGGGGGAAAGCGCACAAGGAGCCAGCCGGATTTGAGCCTGTGGCCTCTCAACCTGAAGCCTGGTGCCGATGCCACTGCACCACCAACTGGCTAATATGTTTTATGGTCTTATGGAGATATGAGGGAGAATGGGACGTACAGCATTACACCATGGATTTAATGGGCAGAACAGCCTTCTTTATGTACCAATAAGGAATTATGTTATGTCCTCTTATTCGGGAGTCGTAACACACAAAATATTTCTGTCCATCTGACCTAGTAAATCCTGCAATCATGTGACCACCTTGATCATCCTTTAACCTTCTTTACCCCAGGAAATATACTTTAAGAAAGGTCTATGCAACTTGTTGTCAATGTCGATCCTTTCAGCCGCAGTTGTTATTCTTGGCCATTAAACAAGCTCTGGAGGAATTCAGCAGGTCAGGCAGCATCTGTAGAGGGAAATGGATAGTTGATGTTTCAGGTTGAGTCCCTTCATCTGAGCTGCGATTTCTTTCACAAATGCTGACCGATCCACTGAGTTCCAGCATCTGCAGCCACTGGGTATCTCCCCATCCTGTTCCTCCTGAGATCTGGTCACCAGTCTGCAGCTCAATGCTTCCAATAGAACAAGGCTGAAGATTAGCTTTATCTGTCAAACATACATCGAAACATAGAGTATGATGTGCCTTTTGCAACAACAATCAACGCAATCCAAGAATGTGCTGGGTGAGAGGCAGGTGTCACCATGCTTCCAACGCCAACATAGCATGCCAACAACTCATTCACCCTATGTGGGGGAAAACTGGAGCACCCGGGGAAAACTCATCTGGTCACAGGGAGAACGTGCAAACTCCTTACAGACAGTGGTGGGAATTGAGCCCTGACTGCTGGTGCTGTAATAGCATTGTGCTACCGTGCCTCCCAAGAAATGGACCCTCAAACACTGCCGTGCTTCCTGTGCCAAAGTAGCATGCCCACAGCTTACTACTCTTAACTAGACATCTTCGGAATGTGGGAGGGAACCAGAGCGCCTGGAGGAAATGCACGGGCAGAACATGCAAAATCCTTACAGACAGTGGTAGGAATTGAACCATGATCAGTGATCGCTGGGGCTGTAAAGTGGTTGTACTAACCACTGTTACTGTGGCGCCCCTAGCTTGCACTACCTATTGCTGTTGTGGTAAGACAGTTGAACTCATTAGGAACTATCACAAACCAGTTAGTGAGGAAATCACTTGTGAAAAGCACAACACCGATACGTCTCAGTGAAAATTATTTTGCATTCAGGGTGTCTCATCTGTCTCTACATGTGGACTCATTTGTCATGACTTACTCTCTGCGTCTGGTGTGTGGAACCTTGAAGCGTAATGCTCCAGAGGCAGCCTAAGCTCTCTTCCCTGGGTTCTAAATTTAGTCTGTCACAGATCTCTGCGCCCTTTCTGTGGTGTAATTTAAAATTTCTCATGTGACAATGCCTTAACCCAGTAGTGCCTGTTCTTTTTGTTTGAGGAGAATTAGTACATTCAGCCAGTCACCCAGAGAAGGAGGCAGTGAGAAGTATGTTCGATATACATCTGCCCTTCTCATGCACCTTAGGGTCATAGAACACTACAGCACAGAAACAGGCCCTTTGGCCCAGCTAGTCCATGCCAACCCATTAATCTGCCTAGTCCAATCAACCTGCACCTGGACGAAGCCTTCCATACCCCTCCCATCCATGTATCTATGCAGATTTCTGTTAAATTTGATAATAAATGTACTTTGAATCTTTGAAATTGACCCTGTATCCACCACGTGAGCTGGCAGCTTATTCCATACTCTTACCACCCTCTGAGTGAAGAAGTTCCCTTTAAACATTTAACCTTTTACCCTTAACCAGTGACCTCCAGTTCTAGTCTCCCACAACCTCAGTGGAAAAAGCCTACTTGCATTTGTCCTGTCTATACCCCTCATAATTTTGTATACATCTATCAAATCTGCCCTCAAACTTTACACTCTAGGGTAAAAAGACCTTCTAGTACAGTTAGTTGTTTTGACCCTCTGTTCTCACCATTTCAGAAAATGAGATGTGATATATTTAGGAGATGTTTCTGCTTGGCAGATAGTAAAGGAAAATCATAAAACAATACAGCACAGCACAGGCCCTTCAGCCCACAGTGTTGTGTTGGCCTTTTAACCTACTCCAAGACCAATCTAACTCTGTTCTCCTTTGTGGCCCTCCATTTTTCATTTATGTGACTATCTAAAAGTCTCTGAAGTATCTTCATCTGCCACCAGCACTGCAGCACCCCCCACTCTCTGTTAACAAAGAACTGCCACTGACATCCCCCTGGGCTTTCTTACAGTCACCTTAAAATTATGCCCTTTCAAACTGGCCGCTTCTGCACTAAGAAAAAGTCTCTGGCTGTCTACTCTATCAGTGCCTCTTATCATCTTATACACCTCTTCCCAGTCACCTCTCATCCTCCTTTGCATAGTGTAGTATAGTGGTTAGAATATTGCTATTTCAGCAACAGTTGTAGGATTGGGGTTGAAATCTTGCTGCTGTCTGTGAGAAGTTTGTATGTTCACTCTGTGGATTTCTTCCCACATTTTAAAGATGTGCGGGTTAGGGCATGCTACGTTGGTGCTGAAAGTAATGAGACACTTACAGGCTGCCTCCAGCACTTTCTTGGACTGTGGTTGTTGACGCAAATGCCATATTTCACTGTATGTTTCGGTACGTGTGACAAATAAGGCTGATCTTTATCATTTTTCAAAGAGGTTCACAGCAGAGTAATACAGAAGGAGAGGCAGAAATGAGAAAGCTAACCTCAGAAAGGTTAATGGGAAACTTTAGAGAGGGTCCAGAGGAGGTTTTCTTGGATGTTGTCTGGATTGGAGAGTGTGGGGGCTCTGCTCTTTGGAGTGAAGGATGAGGAAAGGCAATTTCATAGAGGTTACAAAATGACAAGGGGCATGGGTGGAATGGACAATCATAGACTTTTTCCCAGGGTGAGGAAACCTGATACCGAGGGACATAATTTAAAGGTGTTTGGAGGAAAATATAGAGGCAATGTCTGAGGTAAGGTTTTTTTACACAGAGAGTGATGGGTGTGTAGAACACACCGCCAGGGGTGGTGGTAGAGTGAGCTACATTAGTGGCATTAAAGAGACTCTTAGACAGGCACATGGATGATAGAAAAATGGAGGCTTATGTAGGAGGGAAGGGTTAGACTGATCTTAGAGTAGGTTAAAACATTGTGGCTATGCTGTGCTGTTGTATGGTCCATGTTTTACAAATAATATTCTATGGAAAGACCAGAGAGAAATAATTCTGCCTCATCTCAGGGTGACCTCTGATTTTCAAAGAGCAGTTCCTTGTTCCTGTTTCTTCCACAAGGGAAACATCCTCTTCACATGTACTGTAACATGACACTCAGCATCTTCATTCTAGTTAGTCCTTGCAGTTTTTCTTTAGCATATGCATGTTCCCTTCCATTCTGAGTTTTGTTAATGAATCTGCTTCAGCCTGCCAGTTGGTTAGTGCATGAAATGTGCACAAAAAATTTTCATCCGAACTCTTCCATGCCCTAGTTTCACTTGATGATCCCTCCTCTCTGTTACCCAGCCTCCCTGCCAGTGGGTCAGCTCCATCAAAACCCTTGCTGGTTTTGAGAGACCATCATGTGTTTGAGTAGCTGGATGCTGTTGCTTTTGTGTGATAGGACTAATTTGCTCAACTAGAAACACAAGAGATTCTGCAGATACTGGAAATCCAGCATAATACACACACACACACACAAAATAAGGAGAAAAAAGATGAAATATGGAGGTAAAATAGCTATTGATATAAAAAACACAAAAGTTTTTTTCAGATATGTGAAGAGTAAAAGAGAGGCAAATGTGCATATGGGATCATTGGAAAATAACATGGAGTGGTAGTAATGGAGGACAAAGAAAGGGTGGAGGAACTTTATAAGTATTTTGTGTCAGTCTTCACTGTGGAAAACACTAGCAGTATGCCAGAAATTCTAGAGTGACAGGGGCATAAATAAGTGTAGTTATTATCACTAAGGAGAAGGTGCTTGGGAAACTGAAGGGTGTGAAGGTAGATAAGTCACCTGAACCAGATGAACTATACTCCAGCATTCTGAAGGAGGTGGCTGAAAAGATTGTGGAGGCAGTGGTAATGATCTTTCAAGAATCACAAGATTCTAAATGATCCTGGGGACTGCAAAATTGTAAATGTTACTCCACTCTTTAAAACGGGAGGAAGGCAGAAGAAAGGAAGAAATAGGCCAGTCAGCCTGACTTCAGTGGTTGGGAAGATATTAGAGTACATTAATTATAACACAAAAGAGTCTGCAGATGCTGAAAATCTTCAGCAATACACACAAAATGTTGAGGGTCAGACAGCGTCTATGGAGAGGAACAAACGGTCAATATTTTGGGCCAAGGAAGGGGGCAAAAGCCAGAATGAGAAGGTGTGGGGAGGAGGGGGAGTACAAGCAGAGTGGGCATAGGTGAGGGGGTAGATAGGTGGGTGAGGAGAGTGGATGAAGCAGGAGATTGGGAGAGAACAGTTGGAAAAGGTAAAGGGCTGAAGAAGGAGGAATCCGAAAGGCGAAGATGGAGGAGTAACATCTGTGCTTTTGAGATTTTCCTTGACAATATTGAGCTGCAGTTTAAAGAGGAATTTTATCATTGAGTAATGTAAAATGAGCAGACTATGTCATTCAGATATTCAGTGAATTAGTACATTGTACATTTTCACAGGCCATTTGTTTCATCAAGACTGTGCAGACCATCGACCACCCATTTATTTTAATTCTACACTCTTATCCCACCTCCTCATAATCTCTCCACGCGATTTTCCCCCTCAACTGCCCGTGAGGAGCAATTCTCCACATGATTCTTTCCTCTCACCTGCATACTGGGGGCAACTCTCCATACAATTCTCCCCTCGACTGCACATTGGGGGCAACTTACATCTGCCAGTTAAACTACTAATGGCATCTTTGGGATGTGAGAGGAAGCTGGAAAGCCCGGGTTTGGGGGGGGGGGGGGGTGCGGAGATCATGCAGTTGAGGGGGAGGGTGCAAACTCCACACAGACAGCACAGGAGGTGGTGATCGAATGCAGGTCGCTGAAACTCTGAGGTGGCGATTCTACCCACTGCACCTCTGTAGCACTCTGGAAACTTTCCTCTTGCCCAAGTAAGATTAAACTTACGCTGGATGGTATGTCAGGAAGTACCCTAGTGGCCATTTTATTGGGTACCTCCTGTGGCCATTGAGTGTATGTTCCTAGCCCATCCACTTCAAGGTTCAATGTGTTTTGCATTCAGAGATGCTTTTTCTGCACAACACTATCATAGCGTGTGATTATTTAAGTTTCTAACACCTTCTTGTCAGTTTGAACCATTCTCCTCTGACCACCACTCTCATCAACAAGGCACTTTTGCCCACAGCACTGCCACTCCTTGGGATTTTCTTTTGTATTCACAGTCAAAGTCACGTGGATCATATTTCTTCCCCACTCTGATGCTTGGTCTGAACAACAACAGAACCTCTTGACCATGTCTGCATGCTTGTATGCATTGAGTTGCTGCCACATGATTAGATATTTGCATTAACAAGCAGATGTAACCAATGAAGTGATACTGAATGTGCGCTTTATAATTTCACCACTACTGCTTCCTTCTGCCCCTCAGTATTACTGTATGTACCGCTAAGGGGGAGAATTTGCCCCAGTGGATTCTGACTGTTCCATTTAATTCCCATTTAGGTGGAGCTGAGTTGCCCCAAGGAGATGGCCTGGAAAGTTAACATGTACCGAGGCTACCTGGCAATCTGCCACCCTGAAGAACAGCAGCTCAACTTCATCGAGCGTCTGATGGAGATGGCCAGTAGCCTTGCCATCCGGGAGTGGCGGAGACTCCCTCACATTGTGTCACACGTGCACACGCCATTGCTCCAGGTGAGAACTCCCTACAGTCAGCCGTGCAAGGTGTGAGAGTGTGTCAGTGAGGGAGAGAGAGAGGAACTGCCTACAACCAACTGTGTGAGTGGGGGGAAGATGCGTCAGAGAGAGAGGGTGTGTGTGCCAGAGAGAGCGAGAGAGAAAAATGTCCTACAGCCATTTGTGTGTGCAAATGCATGCATTTGTGTCAGTGAGAGAGGGAGAGAGAAAGAAACTCCCTACTGTTAGTTGTGAGTGTGTGTGTGTGTGAGTGTGTAGGCGGTGTAGTGGGAGAGAGAGTGAAAACTATTCCATTCTAAAATTTCTTCTTACCTGCCTATCACCTCCCCCTGGGTCCTCTCCTACATCCCTTTACCCATGGTCCACTCTCCATTTCTAACAGATTCCTTCCTCTTCAGCCCTTTATTTTTCCCAGCCACCTAGCTTCACCTACCACCTTCCAGCTATCCTCCTTCCCCCTCCCAACCCTACCTTTTGATTCTGGCATCTTCCCCCTTCCTTTCCAGTCCTGAAACACCAACTGTTCATTCATTTCCTGAGGTGCTTCCTGATCTGCTGAGTTCCTCCAGCGTTTTGTGTGTGTTCCATTCTAAGATGCTGTTTAACCTTCTCCGATAAACCAAATATTACCAACGTATTACTGTGGGATTTGAACGTGTCAATGTGCTTATCTGATTATTTTCATTTTTCTTTATTCCATCTCCCTCATCACTTCCTGGTATATTTATCACTGCCCTACCGTATCTTGTTCTTAGGAATTCTTTTCTCTCTCTGTGTTGAGCGGGTGATTTGCAAGGCAATGGAACGGAATTGTGGATACATAATAAATCAGAACAAAGAAACGGGCCATTTAGTTCCCATTTGGTAAAATCGTAGTTGATCTGTGACCAAACACTAAGTTTCCCCAACCTTCAATCTCAGATTTATCATTAACAGTTGACCCAGCATCAATTGATGCTTCTAAGGGGGAGTTTCAAGCTTCCTCTACCTTCGTTATGTGGAAGTGTTATTCCTAATTAGTCTTAGAAGGTCCTGATCTTAATTTTTGGACTGTGACCCTGAATAGCAGAATCTTTCAATCAGTTTATTATCTTCTGTCAGAAGCCTGGTGTCATGTAGTACTTCCTTCAAGCCTTACTGAGGTGACCTTCAGTTGCTGACCGGTAAAATATCACCCTAGGCCCCTTGTGCTCCAGTATTCTAGTTTTAAAGAGCAGTGTTCCTCTGACCTTAATTATTTTCTATTACGGTACATGACAATTGTAATGATTGCTGCACATGGACCTCCTTACTGTCTACCTATGCTGCACTTCCCTGTAACCGTAACGGTTTATTCAAGTTGAAGTTTATTGTCATCTTACTGTGCATATATACAACCAAACGAAACAACATTCCTTCAGACCATGGTACCCCCACAATATCACACGCAGCACATTAAGCAAAATGATACCACAGGTAACTTAATAAAATATAATTCAACATGCACGTAAACAGTAAACAGCTCACTGTCCTAGTGACGAGACCTCAGTGGTAGTAAAGTGCTATTGAAAGGCTGGAGGGCTTAGGATTAAAGACACTGAGTTGGGAAGGGTTTAGTCCCGGTTTGGAACCCCTGGTTTAGAGGGACGTGGGCAAATGGAGCCATCTTGGTTGGTACTGACCAGCCGTGCTGAAGGGCCACTTTTCATGATGAGCTTGTTTGTGATTAAGATTACCAATTAGGATTTGTAATGTGCGCTGTTGTTATTACCATGGATTCCCCTTCACCACCTGTGGTTTGATGCATTGCTTTGTTACCATCCAAGATTAATGCAATTTTGCTCGCCTTGCAGGCAGCTCAGCAAATCATCGAACTGCAGGAGGCAGCGCAAATAAATGCCGGTTTACAGCCCGCTAACTTGGGGAGGAACACTAGCTTGCACGACATGAAGACAGTGGTGAAGACTTGGAGAAATCGCCTGCCCATCGTGTCTGACGACCTTTCTCACTGGAGCAGCATCTTCATGTGGAGGCAGCATCACTATCAAGGTATTCCTCCTGATACGGAGTGGCACAGTAGTGTAGCGGTCAGTGAAACACATTACAGTGCCAGTGACCCAAGTTCAATTCCTGCCGCTGCCTGTAAGGAGTTTATATGTTCCTCCTGTGACTGCGTGGGTTTCCGGGGTGAAGGTGGTGCTCAGGTTTCTTCCACATTCCAAAGATGTATGGGTAAGTAGTTCAATTGGTCAATTGGGTGGCGCCACCCAATTTTGAGCCGAAAGAGCATGTCACCATGCTATATCTCTTAATAAAAATAAAAAAGTATTTTGGATCTTCTGAGGTAATTTGATTGAAGATTTATAAATAGTAAAGGGAGCAACAGAGCAGAACCGCTTCTGCTGGTTAGGAGGCTTGGAATGTATGGGCAGGGCCTTGTAGAAATTAAAATCCCATACTTTTAAGTCTTATACGCAGTAATGATTGAAATCCGGATCTTCTTCATAAATAAGGCTTAATATTTGATCGCAAGTTACCTGTGGATCGTGAGTTTGATAGATTTTTGTTAAAGGCGCTGAAGGAAATGGGGATCAGATAGTTGGGCCTCATTGTCAGGGCCACATGACTTCCTCCTGATGCAACAAGCTGACAAATTGAATGGGATTAATGCAGTAGGGCCTCATTCATAGTAAAAGTAGAAAATGCTGGAAATATTCAGCAGCCGGGAAGCAGAGATGATTAAAAATATAAACTTGTTTTTACTCTCCAAAGCTGTTGCCTGGCCTCCGGAGTATTTCCACAGTATTTCAGCTCTTCAGAATCTGCAGTATTTTGCTTTTGGGTCCTCAGTCATTTCTGTGTTTGCTGCACAGATGTACATGTGTGTGTGTGTGTGCAGAAAAGATTCAGATTTATGTATCACGCGTACATTGAAACATACAGTGAAATGTGTTGTTTGCGTTAACAACCAACACAACCTTAGGAGCAGTGAGGGGTAGCCTGCAACTGGCACCACACGTTCCAGCGTCAACATTGCACGCCTACAGTGTTCAGCAGAACAACACAAGCAACAACAACAATAACAGATCAAAACAAGCCTCTTTCCCATCCTCCCACCCAGCCACACACACTGACAGGTCTCCATTCCCAGGACAAGCCTGCACTGCAGTGAAGTGTGAGAATTTCAGTAACACAGGTGGTCTTCTATGTTCTGTTTCTCTGTCCTGTGGTACGGTCACTAACAATGTGAAAAGTAAACAGGACGGTTGCATGAACACTATTTGGTATTCACTTGTGTTAGTTCAGAGAGTGAAGTAAGCAAAATGCTTCAGGTAATTTATAAACACAAGAGATCAAACAGATGCTGGAAATCTTGAGCACAACAGTGGACAGCCAACATCTTTTCCCAGTGGCAAAATGGCGAAGACAAGGGGGATAATTTAAAAACGATTGGAGGGAAGTGTAGGAGGGGTGTAAAAAGTTGCATGGAACTTGCTGCCAGAGGGTGGTGGTAGAGGCAGATACATTGGGAACATTTAAGAGACTCTTAGACACATGGATGAAAGAAAAAAGGATGGCTATGTGATTGGTAAGGGTTAGGTTAATCTATGAGTAGGTTAAAAGATCTGCACAACATCTTGGGCCAAAGGACCTGTACCGTGATGTTAGGTTCTGCATTCCAGTATGCTGGAGAAACTCAGCAGGTCTGGCAGCATCTATGGAGGGGAATAAACAGTCGACATTTCAGACCGAGTCCCTTCATCAGGATGATGTTTTGGGTGGGGAATCTTTATAAGGGTGCATTACAGATTTAGGTAATTAATGAGTTTGGAGGTGGGGCAGAGAGAAACAAAGTTCCTCTACAACAACACACACAAAATGCTGGTGGAACGCAGCAGGCCAGGCAGCATCTATAGGGAGAAGCGCTGTCGACGTTTCGGGCCGAGACCCTTCGTTAGGACTAACTGAAAGGAAAGATTTGAAAATAGGAGGTGGAGGGGAAAATGCGAAATGATAGGAGAAGACCGGAGGGGGTGGGGTTAAGCTGAGAGCCAGAAAGGTGATTGGCAAAAGGGATACAGAGCTGGAGAAGGGACAGGATCATGGGACGGGAGGCCTAGGGAGAAAGAAGGGGGGGAAGGGAGCACCAGAGGGAGATGGAGAACAGGCAGAGTAATGGGCAGAGAGAGAAAGAAAAAAAAAGGGGAGGAGGGGCATTAACGGAAGTTAGAGAAGTCAATGTTCATGCCATCAGGTTGGAGGCTACCCAGTCGGTATATAAGGTGTTGTTCCTCCATCCTGAGTGTGCCTTCATCTTGACAGTAGAGGAGGCCATGGATAGACATATCAGAATAGGAATGGGACGTGGAATTAAATCTTTCCTTACTATCTTTCCTTTCAGTTAGTCCTGACGAAGGGTCTCGGCCTGAAACGTCAACAGTCCTTCTCCCTATAGATGCTGCCTGGCCTGCTGCATTCCACCAGCATTTTGTGTGTGTTGCTTGAATTTCCAGCATCTGCAGATTTCCTCGTGTTTGTCCTCTACAACAAGCACAGAATTCTGGAAGCCCTTTATCAAAGTTCCTCAGGGAAGGTTCAGAGTACTGGGGTGGGGGGAAGATTGGAGGGAGCCAGTGGTAACAATGATTAGGTTATAGAGAATTAAACGGAGAGTGGGAACCATGGCGTTTCACTGAGCTAGCATGTCTCAGTGGGTTGAAAGTCCTCAACATCAAGAGAAAATAATTAAGTCAAAGTTTGAAGTAAATTTATTATCAAAGTATATATATCACCATATACAACCCAGAGATTCATTTATTGTGGGCATACTCAATAAATCCAGTAACCATAATAGAATCTATGAAAGACCATATCAACCAGTGTGCAAAAGACAACAAACTGTGCAAATACAAAGTGAAAGAAAAAAAGGAAAAAATAATAATAAATAAATAAACAATAAATATTGAGGTGCCTCGTCCTTGAAAGTGAGTCAGTAGAGCCATAGTGCTGAGGGGGAATGGCTGGAAGCATCTCCTCCCTGCAAGGTAGGGTGGCAATGTGAAGAGTTCTCTTGACCCTATCGTAGAGTGGGCCGGGCTGGGAAAATGACTGAAATTGTCAAAAGTGAGTGATTATAGTTCTCATTTGAGTAAAACAATAACAGGTTTTGTAACACAGATGAGTCACAATCTAATTGAATGGTGAGATGAGATGTGGGAGTTGAAAGGTTGGCTCCTCCTGTTCCTTGGTGTGGCTACATAACCCCAGGTCGTTGAATCTGTCCACTAATTAAAAATGAGCTCATTCACCTTCTGACGAGGCTTTCCTTCTCCCAAACCCTTTACGTTGTCTGGGAGTGGCAGGTGGCTTTAACCTGCCCAGGAGCTGATGTGCAAAAACAAAGATCTGACTATTGAAGTAAGATGGGAGGAAGCACCTGATGTACCAGCGGAGTCTAGTGGCCTGTTCCTGCACTGTTGACACTCTGAGTTCAAGTCAAAATTATTTCCTGGCAGATTGTCTGTTTGTGAATGATTCAACTCAATGTGTTCACAGTGTTCATCCACTCCCTTCCTTACAGCCTGCTCATTCAGTTACCAGTACCACATAAATCAGAAGGCTTTGCTGTAATTCGTACATAATTTCAAAAATAAAAATAGGGTTGCAGCCTCATAATGCAAGTTGTTATTCGACTTAATTATGTGTCAGTCAGGGTCGACCATGGATGTTGCGTCCTGGCTGTCTAGATACACAAGCCAGGGCAGTTCAATATGGAGAGCAAGCTATTGCCCATGGAGCAAGCTCCCCCTCTCAGTGCATCTGATGAGGCTAAAGGAACAGCAGAGACCGATACAGTTTGGCACCAGCAGCGTCGCAGGAGTTGCCAGTCAGCATTGAAGTCAATGTAGAACTAACTTAGGGACTCCAACTCTGGAGTTTTCCCATGGGGTTTACTCCCGAAGCCCTCACCATGAGTTGGTATAGCCGCAAAGCAGCGGAGGTTTGAGATCAGAGTTTCTCTTCTTCTAGATGAGCTGCCAACCACGGCTGAAGAGCCCTATCTGCCTGAAGTGAATGGTTTTAAGGTGCCAGTAACCCACCTTTGCCCTTTCTCCTGTGAGTAGAAACAGTTCCGATTGGGCATAGTAGCTAGTTCACACGTGAAGGCCAAGAGCTGAACTTGGTAACCATGTCGTTGGGAGCATTTAATAGGTAGTGGGATCTTATCCCCATTACCAACACTGGCTATAACAACCTTAAGGAACCTTAAGAATCTAGCTTAATTAACAAAAGATTACCTCTAATGATATCTGATGTCAGAGTTAGGTTCATTAATTTGTTGTTTTACTGCAACAGTATGGTACAAAGACAAAAAATTGCTGTAAGTTGCAAAACAGAAAGGTAGTTATAGAGTCATGGAGCACTGCAGCACAGAGACAGGCTCTTCAGCCCATCTAGTCTGTGCTATGCTATTTGCCTAGTCCCATCGATCTGCACCCAGACCATAGTCCTCCATACCCTTCCATTTATCTATCCAAATTTTTCTTAAATGTCGAAATCAAACCCACATCTACCACTTGAGCTGGCAGTACAATCCACAGTCTAAGTGAAGAAGTCCCCTCCCTTATGTTTCCCTTTAACATTTCACCTTTCAACCTTAACCCATGACCTAATTCTAGTCTCACCCAACCTCAGTGGAAAAAACCTGCATGCATGCATGTATCCTATCTGTATTCCACATAATTTTGTATACCAAGTAGTGCAAAATAAAAGGGATGAAATGGATTGTTCAGAAAATTTGATCAAGGGGAAGAAGCTCCTTCGCTGTGGTTAGGAAGTCATTTCAAAAATAAAAACTTAGGCTGCAGCTTCATAATACAAATTGTTATTCCACATTTTATGACATTTTGCTTAATTAATTGAATCCACTTTTAAGAGCCGATGAAATCTTATATCAAAATCAGGTTTATTATTTCTGATTTGTACGACATGAAATGTCTTGTTTTATGGCAGCTGTACAGGGCAGTAACTTTTACTATAATTTACTGTTGGAAACCACTTTTTTAAAAAATACCGGTAATACTATTTATAAGATCTGTACTTTTTCACATTTATTGGCAGAAAGTGGTATAGCAGCTAAACTAATGGTTTATCACCTTTCTCATTTTTCATTGGCACAATATCAGCACATTACCCTTGTGATGTAATTGTTTTAATTATGTAGCCTATTAATTCAATCCTATCTGAAAATTTCTTTGTCTTATCTCTAAAAGTGAGGGATTTTCAGAAGTGCCTTCTTGGCTTCTTAGCTTCTTTATTCCTTCGTCTTACACCTCTTAGCGTCATTCCTCAGCTCGTTATTTAGTTTGCTTAATACTCTAAGATAAACTGAAATCTTAGAATTAAGACTGCTCATCATATTTGACTCCTGGAAAACCCTAAGGATCAGAAGTTGAAACAGAGATTCAACATTACAAAAATGTAGTGCAAAAAAAGAGAGAAATAGCTAATGTTCATGGGTTCACAGACTGTCCGAGAGGTAAAAACTGCTTCCAAATCATTTGGAGTGTGGGACTTCAGGCTCTTGTGCCAGCTAGCCAATGGTGGTAATAAGAAGAGGGCATATCCTGGATAGTCACGGTCTTTAGTGATCGATGCCACCTTCATGACCCGTTGCCTCTTGAAGATGTCCACAATGGTGGGGAGAGTTATACCCAAGATGGAGCTATAATACATAATTTCTAATATGTGTTATAAAGAGTCACTTCAGATTTAATGTAAGAATTAAGAATGGATTTTAAAAAATAATTTAGAGGAATGAAGCAGTGATGATATATTTTGCAGTTATTTTGATATTTATTAATAGCTATGCTTAACATGAACAAGGTCTATGTTGCTGTAGCTCTTCCAGTTTGTATAGCTCTTGACTGCATCAATTTGATTTTCAAATTCTGTTTAATGTTTTGGAAGGAGATGGAGTTATCTTTGTTCTGTACTCAGCTTAAACATAAGGAGTTATCTGACCCAAATGACCTACAGCATTCAGTCATGCTTGACTTTCTCTCAGGCTTGCATTTATATAATGCTCCTTGTGACCTCTTGTGTCCCAAGTGCTCTCTGCCAGCAGAGTGGTGCTAAAAGGTGGTCACCATTGTGACAGAGCAAACATGTGAACTGAATGTGCTGCAGCTTCTGATTTTGCCTGGGGCATAGTTATTCAGGCATGCAGCACCATTTTGTATATTGAGTTAGTATTGTGGGATTTTGGTTCTTTCTCTCCTTTGACTATCTTGCTGTTATAAAACTATTGAAAGGTTTCCTAGTACATTACAGTGAACTCTTGACAATGAAAAGATTAGTTTTATTTGTCACGTCTACAATAAACTTGGCTTTAACCTCTTACTGATGGGCCCCTTTGTCTTCCGGTCAAAATGAACTAACCTCTCTCTCTACCCTAACACCCTGAACACTGTTACAGAGTCAGAGAGGTGTCTAAAATTTATTTTTATTTGTCACACGTATATTGAAACATTGAGGCAATATAGTGAAATGTGTCATTGTGTCAGTGACCAACACAGTCCGAGGATATGCTTGGGGCTGCCCACAAGTGTCACCACATTTCTGAGGCCAACATGGCATGCCCACAACTCATTAACCCTAACCCTTTTTGGGATGTGGGAGGAAACCAGAGCAACCAAAGGAAACTGCTGCAGACGCAGTGTGAACGTACAAGCTCTTTACATATCGGCGGGAATTGAAGCTGGCAATGTAAAACATTATGCTAACCGCTACGCTACTGTGTTGCCCTAACATGCTTGACCTCACAATATACCTCATCATGGCCTTGCACCTTATTGTCTGCCTGCACTATACTTTCTGTGTAACTGTTGCACCTTATTCTGCTCTCTGTTATCGTTCTCTCTTGTACTGCCTCAGTGTAACGTAATGAATAGATCTGCATGGACAGTAGGCAAGGTTTTCACTGTACACAGGAATAATAAACTATTTTGACAATTGGTTAACCTTGGCTCCAGATTCCAAATGGGAGAGGATGGGGTGGCTGCACGGTTAGAAATGAGAAAGTTGTAAGTCTGGCAGGTGCAGAAGTTAATAGCGGAGGTGATGTTGAAACTCTTTTGATACAGAAAGGATAGCTCAAAGACCGAGGGGTTTGGCACAACATTTATACTTTTTTTTAGTGATACGGTGCGGAAGAGGCCCTTCCAGCCCACTGAGCTGTGCTGGCCAGCAACCCATAGCTTTAACCCTGGCCTAATCACAGGACAATATACAATGACCAATTAACTGGTACGTCTTTAGACTGTGGGAAGAAACTGGAGCACCCGGAGGAAATGCGTAAACCATGTAGACACGGGAAGAATATACAGTCTTTCTTACAGAGGACTCTGGAATTGAACTCTGAACTCCGTCTCTCCAAGCTGTAATAGCATTGAGCTAACCACTACACTACAGTGACACCCGGTTAAGGAGTCAGAAAGAGGGGAAGTTGCATTGTGCATTTAAACAAAATCTCCCCACCTCACCCTCCCAAAGCAGCACACGCAAAATGCTGGAGGAACTCAAGTAGATCAGTGGAAGGGAATAAACTGTCAAGGCTTTGGGCTGGGACCCTTCATCAGGACTGGAAAGGAAGGAGGAAGAATCCAAAATAAGAAGGTGAGGAGGAAGGGAGGGAGTACAGGCTGGCAAGTGGCAATTGAGACGAGGTGAGAGGAAGGGTGGGTGGGCAGTGGAAGGCGGATGAAGTAAGAAGCTGGGAAGTGGTAGGTGAGAGAGGTAAAGGACTGAAGACAAAGGAATTGAAAAAGAGAGTACAGTTGACTGTGGAAGAAAGTGACGGTGAGGGAGATGGTTAGGTGGGAGAAGAGAAAAGTTAAGAGGAGAAGCAAACTGGGAATGGAAAAAGAGTGGAAGGGAAGAAATTACCAAAAGTTAGAGAAATCGATGTGGATGCCATCAGGTCTGAGGCTACCCAGGCAAAATGCTGGAGGGACTCAACAGGTCTTGAGGCATCTGTGGAGAGGATCTCTGAAAACTGTTGAGGGTGGATGTCAATTGAACGTTTAAAAATAAAAGGAATTGGTGTGTTAATGTCAGAGAAGGGTTGTGGAATAAAGCATGGCAGACTGAGATGAGACGCAAATCAACAGCTGATCAAGTGGAATTGAGGAATATTGCTGAGAATATGAATGCTGCTGGTCTTTTGTCACTGCATCGTTTTCTCTGCAAGTTGAACTTCAAAAGGAGTTACTGGTTCCTTTTCATACAAAGGGTTTTTTAATTTAGTAAAACAGTAAGATTAGAAGCTGTAACTGAATAGAGTTTGTCCATAGCACACTCTGGGAAATGTTCTACTTTTCACATTTCCATTCATTTCAGTGGGACCCACTGCAGCAGATACAAAACGCAGACCAGGTAGGGAACAAATGAGTTTGTAAGAGAATATAAAAGCGACTTTGAATTTGAGCTCATGCAAGTGTTTGTGTAAACCCTCAGAAATCACTCTGCCTGCCAAGTAAAACCTGGCTGCACCTTAAACTGATTCCATGTGTGAAACTATTCCTCTCTCTGCGAGTATATTTATAAGATCAAGATATTCTGTGTCTAGTGCACTTGCCAATGGAGCCTTTAAATGAGCTGGTTAAATTTGCAAATTTCTGAATTCAGGGTTCATTAGCATGTGGTTAAGTTAATGTAATTTAATTAAGGGTACTGTTAATTCAGGGTACAGTAGCTCAGTGAAATTAGTATCTGGGCACATCTGGCTGCTTGTCTGGTGATGTGTTCAAATTCCCCCCCCCAGAGCATCTGGGAACTTAAATTCACTTTAAGTTAGTCAGAAATAACTAATTTGCGTGTGTAATGGTAATAGAGCTAAGGGGCTGTTGTTAAAAACTAATCTAGCTTACTCATACACTGTACATGTAACTGTGACTGTGGCTGACTTTGAAGTGATCTCTGAGCATGCTATTCAGTTCAAGATTATTTGGGATTGAGCTGTAAAGAGACTTTGTCAGAGACATTATTATCCTATCAATGAATACAACACTGTACAGGCCCTTCCGGCCCAACGAACCCATGCTGCCCAATTACACCCACGTGACCAATTAACCCACTAACCGGAACATCTTCGGAATGTGGGAGAAAACAGAGCTCCCGGGGAAACCTGCACAGTCATTGGGAGAACATACAAAACGGGATTGAACCCGAGTCGCTGCCTTAGAACCACTACAGCACAGAAAACAGGCCATTTGGCCCTTCTAGTCCGTGCCGAAACTTCATTCCGTTAGTCCCATTGACCTGCAACCAGTCCATAACCCTCCAGACCTCTCCCATCCACGTATCTATCCAATTTATTCTTAAAACTTAGGAGTGAGCCCGCATTTACCACGCCAGATGGCAGCTCGTTCCACGCTCCCACCACTCTCTGAGTGAAGAAGTTCCCCCTAATGTTCTCCCTAAACCTTTCCCCTTTCACCCTAAAGCCATGTCCTCTCGTATTTATGCCATTGTAAAGCAACGCGCTAATTGCTAGGCTGCCTCATGAGCGTCGCAAAAAAGGTATTTTTTCTGTAAAGCTGTTATTTTTACTTTGAAGATTTTCTTCAATCTTTGTTTAAACTAGAGAGAATCAGATTTCTAAATGGTGTAGGGTCTTGGCTCAAAACGTGACTGTTTATTCCCCTCCATAGGTGCTGCCTGACCTGCTAAGTTTCTTCAGCATTGTGTGTGTTACTCAAGATTTCCAGCATCTTCAGAATCCAGATTATGAATTGCTCCTGAAATTCCTGTTCAGTTTTGAGAGGGAATGCGACCCATGCCATTGCTAATGAATGTGTTAAAGTCATTGAGTGCTCAAAGACCAATTCAGGTTCTTTAAAAGTTCAATATTCCAGAGCACTTAAAAATTTCAAATTTGAAATTGATGGATTATTTTTAGAACATAGAATGCTGGAAACACTCAGCTGGTGAGGCAGCATCTGTAGAGGGAGAAAGAGTTAGTGTTTCAGCTTGATAATCTTTCATCAAAACTGCAGAATGATTAAAAGGAATAAGCTTTTACATGCAGGGAAAATGGGAGAAAGGAGGAGAGAATACTTTGTGGAATTCCTTGCCACAGGCGGCTATGGAGGCCAGTTCATTGGGTATATTAAAAGGGGGTATTGATAGGTTCTTGATTAGTAAGGATGTCAAAGGTTACGAGGAGAAGGCAGGAGAATGGATTGAGAGAGAAAATGAATCAGTCATGATGGAATGGCAGAGTGGATTCAATGGGCCAAATGCCTAATTCTGCTCCTATATTTTATGGACTGAAATTATTATACTAATATTATCAAGTGGCAGGCAGTTCATTCTGTGCCCAAGTCAGTAAGAGAATTGCAATAAAATACTCATCTTTCATGTGTAAATGTGCACCAACTGCTCTCAATCACTACTGAAATATTTCAAAATGATTTGATCCAGGATTTTTAGTTGAAGTGTGAGCAAATGGGACTAAATGGGCCAAAAGGCCTATTACCTGTTTCAGTGCTGTGTGACTCTCTATAATATTGAGTCTATATCACCAATATATGAGCTCATTTAATGACATTTTCACCTGTCAACACTTGTCTCTGTGACTTGACTTCAAATTTGAATGTAATGTACAGTTTTAATTCTCTCTGTCCCCTTAAGCTATTGTGGCGGCCTATGAGAACAGCTCTCAGCATGACCCCAACTCCAACAACGCCATGCTAGGAGTCCACGCTTCCGCCTCTGCCATAATCCAGTATGGCAAGATCGCCCGTAAGCAAGGCCTGGTGAATGTGGCCCTCGACATCCTCAGCCGCATCCACACCATTCCCACTGTGCCCATCGTGGACTGCTTCCAGAAGATCCGGCAGCAAGTCAAGTGCTACCTCCAGCAGGCGGGCGTCATGGGCAAGAACGAATGCATGCAGGTGGGTAGTCATTGCTTATAGTGGCATCTTGCCTCCACGTACAGCAGGAGAGACCAACCAGCAGTCAAATGTTTCTGATATTTAATCATGAGTTCCATCAGAATGACATTTGTTATCACTGAACAGAGATCAGGAGCAATTTCTTGAGTCAGTGGATGGTGAATCTGTGAAATTCATTGGCACAGACAGTCATAGAGGCAAAGTCATTGGGCATTTGTAAAGTGGAAGGTGACAAGTTTTTGATTATTAAGGGTGTCAAGGTTATGGGGAGAAGGCAGGAGAACGGGGTTGAGAGGAATAATGAAATAACCATGTTGGAATGGGGAAGCAGATTCGGTGGGCCCAATAGTCTAATTCTGTTCTTATGGTCTCAGCCGAAAACCGTGACAGTTTATTCTCCACTATAGATGCTGCCTGACCTGCTGGATCCCAGCAGCATTTTGCGTGTGTGTTGCTATGGATTTCCAGCATCCCTAGTGTTTAGGATATGTCTCTCTTCTCCATGTGTGTTGGTGGTGATAAGACTCTCTTTCAGTCAGAAATGTGTCTGATGGAAGTCAGACAGACTCACCAGCAGGGTTTAGAGGGTGGGCTGTGGATACTTAAAACAGAAGTTAATAAGTTCTCGATTAGTAAGGGCGTCAAAGGTTATGAGGAGAATAGAATTGAGAGGGATAATAAATTAGCCATGATGGTGCAGCAGAGCAGATTCGATGGGCTGATTGGTCTATTTCTGCTTCTGTTTCTTAAGGACTTACACGTTGTGAAGTTTTGTAGCAGCAGTATGATGACAAAAACTACTATCAATTATAAAGTCGATAAATAGCACAAATAAAGGAATAACAAGGTGGGGTTTGTGGGCTCTAGAATTCTGATAGTGGAGGGAAAGAAGCTGTTTCTGAATCATCGAGTGTGGGTCTTCAGGCTCCTGTACCATGTCCCTGATGATAATAGCAAGAAGAGGGCATATCCCAGAGAGTGAGGGTGATGTATACCGCCTTCTTGAGACACCACCTCTTGATGTTGCCCTCGATGTGCACCTGATGGAGCCGGCTGAGTTTACAGCCCTCTGCAGCTTCTTGCAATCCTGGGCATTGGAGCTTCCATACCAGACTGTGAAGCAACCAGTCAGAATCTGTAGGGATCTGCGTGAGACTTGTAATATGTGAGAATACAGACTGACTGGATACAGGCTACCTGAGTTAAGGGTCCACTTTGGACTCCTTGATTTTTGTCTCTGGTGGACTCGTGACCTAACAGAGGGTCATCCGGTTGTGACAACCATAGGTGAGAAGTGAAGAAAAGTTTTCAGTTGGGTCCTCAATTAAAATAGTGTGTATTGGTAGATATGATTTGAAAGAAGTGGCCTCCATTTGTGTGTTTGGGTTTAACTTAAGGGAAATGGAAACATTTATAAACACTTGTGTCAGAACACAGCAAAATCAATAATTGGTGAGTATAGTTGATTTTATGGTTTGTTACAAATGGTCAGGTAAACACCTGCCTTCAGAATCTAGTTGACGTACGGCCACTAATTTAACTGCCCAGCTGGGCAGTGAGAACATTTGGTTTAGAGCTTTACGAATAGGTTCATTCAGGGGTGGTAGTAGAGGCAGATACATAAGGGACATGCAAAAACCCCTTAGATAGGGACATGGATGATAGAAAGATAGAGGGGTATGTGGGAGAGAATGATTAGATTGATCTTGGAAAAAATTAAAAGATTGGGGACCGAAGAGTCTGTACTGAGCAGTAGTGTTCTGTGTTCAATATCAATCGCTCAGTGTTCGACTTTCTTCTCTGCAGGGTTTGGAAGTCATTGAATCGACAAACCTGAAGTACTTCACCAAGGAGATGACAGCTGAATTCTACGCTTTGAAGGGAATGTTTCTTGCTCAGATTAACAAGTATGTAGAAAATCTGCCACCACTTAATTTCTGTTGTTAAAAGAAAGAATGCCACTGTTTGCAGTGTGTGCATTTGTTTGCGTGTCTGTGTGCCTGTTTTTGTGTATGTGTGTATTTGTACGCCTGTGTATATGTGTATAGCAGCATAGAGGTATTGGAAGTTTTCTAATTTGTTCTATTTAATTTAAATGCATAAATTTTTACTCAGTTAAATGATAGTTTGGCTTTTTTATACCTTTTTTAACTATTTCCATGAAACTTTGGCTAATTGGGGTAGCTGCTCAATTGGGCCCAAAGTGTACTAATATGTCCCAATTAAATTTAAGTATAAATAAATACATGGTATTTTACATATTATTTATATATATATATGTTAGATACTTTCTAAGGCACATACATAAAAGCAGCACTCACAAGAAAAGCATAAATCAGACACAAGTTTTTACAAGAATGATGGCAAAGGCTAAAACAATGCAAAGTGGTCGTAGTATTGCTGAACTGTGGTGATAAGGGTTTTGCTGGTTGGTTCAAGAGCTGAAGGGACATAGCTGTTCTTGAACTTGGTGGTGTGGGACTGTGGGTTTCTGTACCTCCTGTCTGATGGTCACTGTGAGAAGATGGTGTGACAGTTGACGATGGATATTGCTTTCCTGAGGCAGCGCTTCAAGGTTACCATGAAGGTTCTTGTCTCATTCACTATTTGACCTGACTTTGTGATTTGGAGAGAAAGGTTGGTGGGCCAGTGGTTTAAGGGACAGGGTTTACTTGTATCCTATTCACTGGGGTGGCATGGTACCCTAGCAGGTAGCACAGCGTTGTACAACACTGTCTGTAATATTGGGGTTTAATTCCCACTGCTGTTTACAGGGAGTTTGCATGATCTCCCCATGACCTTGTGAGTTAGCTCCAGGTGTTCCAAAACCATACATACTTAGTGAATTGTGAACATGTTATGTCGACAGCAGAAGCACGGTAAGACTTGTGGATTGCATGTTCTGATGTACCTGAGACAAGTAAATCTAATGTTTAAACTTAGCTGGGGGACAAGAAAGTGCTTCATATCCTTCCATATTCGAATAAGGAGGGAATATGAGCTACCAACGCTCTAATTCCTTTCCCGACCCCCCCCCCCCCCCACCCCACCTCCACCCAAGTGCTAATATTCCACCTTCAGTTTATGGAGCAAGTAAGTTTTGGGCCCCTTATTTAAGAAAGGATGTGCTGGCATTGGTGAGGGTCCAGAGGAGGATCATGAGAATTATTCTAAAAATGAAAGGACTAACATAAGAGGAGCATTTGATGGCTCCTGGAGTTTAGAAGAACAAGGGGGTATCTCACTGAAACCTATCGAATATTGGAAGGCCTCAGCTGAGTGGATGTAGAAATGGTGTTTCCTATAGTGGAGGAGACTAGGACCAGAGGGTACAGCCTCAGAATAGAAGGATATCCCTTTAGAATAGCTGAGGAGGAGTTTCTTCAGCCAGAGAGTGGTGAATCTGTGGAATTTGTTGCCATAGATACTGTTGTGGCCAATTCATTGAGTATATTTAAAGTGGAGGTTGATAGGTTCTTGATTAGTCAGGGTGCCAGAGGTTACGGGGAGAAGGTGGGAGAATGGGGTGAGAAAGATAATAAATCAGCCATGATGAAATGGTGGAACTGATGGGCTGCATGGTCTAATTCTACCCCTATGTCTTACCGTCTTAATGGAGTGCTACCTCAGCAGGATAAGTCAATGCAGCCTTTCTTTCTCCACCCTCTCCTATTCCCCAGTGTGAAGCCTTGCATCTATAACTCTGCTTCATCTTCTGCGCTCCAGCTGGGAGCTGACAATACTCGCCCAACTGAAGCGAGTGCACTTTGATGACCAGCTCAATTTCCTCGCCTTGCCTAGGAGTTGATGTGTGTGATGTTCCAAGCCTGCAATGTACATCCCTGCCTCTCTCTGCCCCGTATGTGTGGATAATTATACATTGTCAGGGAGAAATCACAATGTGCCCCCGTTCTTCATTGATACTTCATTTCTTGTGTTTCTCTCCTGCACACATCTCCTTCCACCCCTTTATGCAGCATAATTCTTTGAGTAAACACATTTACTTTTAATTTCGGCAATCTAAAGGCAGTCTTTAACCATTACACAAGGCTGTTAGCGCTAGAAATCTGAAACAGTGACGTTAAGACAGTAATGCACTGCCTGGGGTGGTGGTAGAGGCAGAAATATTAGGGACCTTTAAGAGATGTTTAGATAGGCACGTGAATGTGAGGAAAATGGAAGGATATGGACATTGTGTGGGCAGTGGAAATTAGCCATTTGATTACTAATTTAATTGATTCTGTACAAAATAGTGGTTTGAAAAGCCTGTCACTGTGCTGTACTGTTCTATGTTCTACAACATTGAATCGGGAAATCACACAGGCTCCATCATTCAACTAGATTGTTGGATGTATTCATTGGATAACCCAGTAAATGTCATCACATCACACAGCAAGGGAACAGGCCTTTGAGTTTCCCCCACGGATCCATTTTAAATCCTTTTCCTCTCATCTTAGACCTGTACCTCTAGTTTTAGACTCCCTGACATAGGGGATAAAGCTCCACTCAGGTAGCTTTTAAATCTTTTTCATCTCATGTGAACCCTACGTCATCTGGTTTTAGATTCTCTAGGCCGGAGGGGAAGAGTTAACAACTTCTGTATCTTATCTGCCCCTTCCCGAGCTATGTGAGGAGAATTAAAAGTCAAAGATTTTTCATTCTAGTTCTGATTTGGGGTGGAGCTGAAACGTTAGTTCTCTTTCTCTGCTGCCTCACCTGCTGAGCTTCACTGACATGTTACTGTTTAAACTTGCCTTTGTGCAAGATAATCACGGGATATTTTTCTGTCTGCAGCACACTCGCAAACCACATTGCTCAGCGGTTCACAGTCCTCAGCTTCATGCTGTATTGTTTTCCCCCTTCCTTGCCCATTTAGATGTTTCTGGTCTCATCTGCCCCTTTTCCCCACTGTCTGCCTCATGCACACAAGCTGGCTTCAAACTGTGATCAGAATCGGGTTTTTACCACTGACGTATGGCATGAAACTTGTTCTATGGCAGCAGTACCGTGCAAGACATTATATATGTAATTTAATAATAAATTTACTTCGAATTTTTCACTTTTTAAAATATTTCTTATTGTACACGATATGTCACCATATACCATCTTGAGATTCGTTTTCTTGTGGGCATTCACAGTAGATAGGAAGAAACACAATAGAATCAGTGAAAACTGCAACACAGAAATGGATAAACAATCGATGTGCAAAATAAGACAAACTGCAAGTGCAGAAGAAACAGATAAAAATAAATCAATATGTAATAAGTAATATTGAGAATATGAGTTATAGAGGTGAGTGATAGGTAGTGCAAAACAGAGTAACAATATAGAGTTAGTGTTCATGGACCATTCAGAAATCTGATGGTGAGGAGAAGAAACTGCTCCTATAATTTCAAGTGTATGTCTTCAGCTCCTGTGCCCCCTCTCTGTGAGAAGAGGGCACATCCTGGTGGTGGGGGTCCTTAATGATGGGTGATGCCTTCTTGAGGTATCGCCATTTGAAGATGTCCTCGATGGTGGGGAGGCTAGTGCCGACGATGGAGCTAGCTGGGTCTACAATGCTCTGCAGCTTTATTCAACCCTGTGCAGTGGCCTCTCCATACCAACAGTATGCTCAGATCCTTGAACTCCTTCTGTGGTATACAGTCACTAGGGAGCACGATTCATCTGTCAATCTTCTGGATACCCCGTCCCCTTGCTTTGATTCGAAACGGCAGTCTTGTAAAGCTGGGGCCTGTTTTCTGTGGCGGTGGACGTCCATGGTGCTGCATTACTGAATACGCAACCAGCCTCATAGACATCAGGACAATATACACCTCATCTGTCGTCAAAGGCAAAAGCACTAAATATTAAGTAAAGACACAAGACTGGAAATCTTGAACAACACACACACACAAAACACTGGAGGAACTCGACAGGTCAGGCAGCATCTGTGGAGGAGAACACACTGTTTTTCACTCCATCTCGGTACATATGACAATAACACTAGAAGCAATTGTATTGTAATATCCCAAAGGCACATGTAATGGTTGAAACAACTTTGGTATAGGAAACAGACGGTCAGATCCTTGAACTCCTTCTGTTCGATCAGCTTCTGGTAAATCTGCAACCGAACAATATCCCTGGCATTTCCTCACATCCTGACTCATCCAAGGATTGTAATCTATAAAAGAGTCATTATAGAGAACCTTCACATGTTTTCACCACATGCAGTCCATTCTGCCCAATAGTGCTCCTACTGTTACCCCTCAGCCTCCTTTGTGGACGGTACAAGTCCAGCCCTATCCAAATTCTCCCCATAATAAAGTCCTCCAACCTAGTCAACATCCTTGTGAATCTTCTCTGCACACTCTGAAGCAGTTGCATTCTCCCAAATTAGAAAGTTTCGGTACAGGCTGACTAGAGGCGGTGAGGTCCAGGCCCCACAGTGTATCGAAGTGACTGAACCCGATATTTGGATGACGATTTAGGTGCCGGGCCAGATTGAAAAGTTCAGGGTGGCGGGGCCCGAGGCAAAGGACAGGCCAGTTCAGCTTGTGATGTTTACTCAGTTCTGTACCGAACTAAGGGTCTGTGGACGGACTCTTTGTGGACACTGTTTGCTTACTTTTATTGTTTGCATGATTTGTTTGTTTTCACTCTGCACATTGGGTGTTTGACGTTTTTTTAAATGGGCTCTTTTGGGTTTCTTTGTTTTGTGGCTGCCTGTAAGGAAACAGATCTCAAGGTTGTATTTTATATATCTAATGTGCACAAGTTGGAGCTCATGGTTTTCCTTTCGCCGATCCTCCCTCGTTCTCCCCAGCCTTTGTCGGATCATGGCCCCGCTCCGGGTCGAGTCCTATGACCTCTTCTCTCCAGCGTCTTCTTCTTTCATCTCCCACTGAACCAAAGACCCTGCTCACACACAACACAAAAATCACACTCCCTTCATTGGATGGCTCACATTCCAAAGCACCGGTTATCTCTAACCATAACCCAAACACTGCTTCTACAGAAAGACACTTACGTTGGCAGTGGAACCTTTCCCAGGGTGTTGCATGTACATACTTTGATAATAAATGTACTTCGAACTTTGAAGGGTTTCTGTTGAAACCCATGGATGCAGCCTGATCTGCTGAATTACTCTAATGTTTTGTATGTGTTGCTCTGGATTTCCAGTATTAGTAGTATCTCTCGTGTAGATTCTCCCTATAGCATTAGCATGCAGAATTGCACACATTATTCCAAGTCCTTTGAAAAAGTAGCTAATCTGGCCCTTTGTGCTTTCTCAAGAGCTATTGTCCAGTGCATGTAGAACTTAGATCAGCTCAAGGGTCAACTCTGTCTACCAGATAAATTTACATGGATTTAAAAATTTGCTGTGGTGTGTTGGTCAGGGTGCAACATGTAACAAAAAAGCATTCAACAATTATAAAGAATTATATAAAGATGAAGTTAGAGGGTGAAGTATGGATATGGAATAAAATGTGCATGACTACATAGATACCAGCATGTATTTAAAATGTAAACAACATTATGGAAAGTGTTTACTGTACTGTGTAGTGATGTGGGTAATAGATAGAGGGGGTTGGGGAGGTAGCTAGGATGGTTGATCAGATTAATTGCCTGGGGGAGGAAACTTTTAAGATGGCGTGAAGATTTTGTTTTAATAGCCCTGTACTGGAAAAGGCAGTCTGCAGGGTGGGTAGTGGCCACAATGATTTTTTTCTTACCTGCTTTTCTGTCTTGGACACATACAAGTCCTGCAGTGATGGTCAACTGCAGCCAATTACCTTTTCTGCGGACCTGACAGTTTGTAGTTTTCATTTTTATTGCCAGATGTTTAGTGAGTAAACGTTGATGAAGAGCCTCAGTTCATCTCAGCAGCTTGGAATTCCATCCTTGGATTTTGCCTGTGCTTATTTTCACTTTTGCTCTGTTCACACAGGTCTGAGGAAGCAAATAAAGCGTTTTCCGCAGCCGTTCAGATGCACGATGTGCTGGTAAAAGCCTGGGCAATGTGGGGTGACTACCTGGAGAACCTCTTTGTCAAAGAAAGGCAGCTTCACCTTGGTGTGTCGGCCATCACCTGCTACCTGCATGCCTGCCGACACCAGAATGAGAGCAAATCGAGGAAGTACCTGGCTAAGGTGAGGACAACATCCACTGAAATACTGGAGAACAGACCATAAACCAAACTCACATAAACCAGTGAGTTAGATCATACATTGAATATAGATCACTACAGCACATCATAGGCCCTGTAGCCTGCAATCTTGTGCCGACCTTTCAATGTTCTTTAAGATCAATCTAACACTTCTCTCCCACATAGCATTGCAGTTTTCTATCATCTATTTGCCTATTCAAGAGCTTTTTCAGATGTCCCTAATGTATCTGCCTTTACCACCACCTCTGGCAGCACATTCCACATACCCAACACTCTGTTTAAAAGAAAAGCTTACTTCTGACATTCCTTCCCTTATACTTTCCTCTAATCACTTTAAGATTATGCTCCCTAGTATTACCTGTTTCTGCCCTGAGGAAAAAGTACTCTGGCTGTCCACTTGATCTATGTCTTTTACAATCTCCTACGCTTGTATCAAGTTGCCCCTCATTTTCCTTTGCTCTAAAGAGAGAAGCCCGAGCTTGCTCAGCCTTTCTTCATAATACATACTCTCTAATCCAAGCATATCCTAGTTCACATCTTTGCATCCACTCCAAAGTTTCTATAATGAGGCGACCTGAACTAAATACAATATTCAGTAAAGCCCTCCCCACTGTTGAGCACATCTATATGGAATATTGTTGTGGGAAAGCAGCATCGATCATCGGGGACCCACGCCACCTAGGTCATTCTTTCTTCACACTACTACCATCAGGAAAAAGGTACGAGAGCCTCAGGATTCACTCCACCAGGTTCAGGGACAGTTACTACCCCTCAACCATCAAGCTCTTGAACCAAAGGGGTTAACTTCACTCCACTGAACTGTTCCTACAACCAATGATCTCATTTTTAATGACTCTTCATCTCATGTTTTCAATTGTTATTGCTTATTTATTCATTGTTATTACCTTCTTTTGTATTTGCACAGTTTGTGGTCGTTTGCACACTGGCGTCTGCCCTGTTGGTGCAGTCTTTCATTCATTCTATTATGTTTATTGGATTTATTGAGTATACCTACAAGAAAATGAATCTCAGGGTTGTATATGGTGACATATGAGTACTTTGATAACAAATTTGTTCCAAGTGTGGTCTAACCAGGATTTTATAGAGCTGCAACATTACCACTTGGCTCTTGAGCTCAATCTCCTGGCTAATTAAGACCAATACTTCATGTGCCTTCTTAAGCACCCTATCAACTTGCATGGCAGTTTTGGGATAGAGTAGGCAGATGTACAGATTAAATTGGCAGAGATGTGATGGACCAAAGGGCCTGAATTACATTCCTTTATGGCAATCCCCATGTTTTCTATCCTTACCTAAAAATCAACCTTGAATAAATTCATTGGTTGAATATCCACTTCTTCGTGGCACAGAGAATTCCAAAGGTTCTCTGCCCTCAAGAAATTTCTCCTCCTCATTGTACTTCTTCCTGAGACCACATCCTGAGTTCTGTACTCTCCAACAAAGAGAAACTACAGCCACCCTCCTACTCCATTCCAGAATTGTATTTATTTTTGGTACGTGAACACAAACACCCAAGAAAGTCAAAGCCTATTGAAAGTGGTGGATACAGTCCAGTCGAGTACAGGCAAAGCTCTCCAAATCATTGAGTACATTTACAAGGACCACTACCATGAGAAAGCAACATCCATCATCAAAGGCCCCCACCACCCATAATACCGTGCCCTCTTCTCACTAGTATCTTGGGCAGGAGGTAAAGGTGCTTAAGGTCCCAGTCCACTAGGAACAGTTATTATCCTCAGGCTCCTAACTGGTATGGATAACCTCAATTCTGAACTGATTCTACAACCTACAGACTCAAATTAAAGGATTCTTTACAACTCATGTTCTCAGTATTATTCTTTTTATTTGCATAATTTGTCTTATTTTGCACAATGGTTGTTTATAGTTTTTTTTCGTAAGTGCTATTGTATTTCTTTATTATCCTGTGAAAGCCCACAAGAAAATGAATCTCAAGATAGTATATGGTAACATATAAGTACTTTGATAATAATTGTACTTTGGCTTTGAAGATGCTCCTGATTTACTTCTAAATCTTTTGTGCCCTCATTTCCCAGGTCCTTTGGCTCCTGAGTTTTGACGATGAGAAGAACACGCTGGCAGATGCTGTGGACAAGTACTGCATTGGGGTGCCTCCTGTCCAGTGGCTTGCCTGGATTCCTCAGCTCCTGACTTGCCTGGTTGGCTCGGAGGGCAAACTTCTCCTCAACCTCATCAGCCAGGTACATTCAGGTTCAGTTTCCACACACACACACAGCCCCGAGGGTGAAATAAAATTCCTTGCTAGCATGAGACTCGCAGAGTAAACATCACACGTGGTCATAGTAAATATAGCAATAAATGCAGCAACCAAGACAAAACAGCAGAATGGTGCAAAGTATAATAGATCAAACTGAATTAGCCACATGCTCACTGTTTTAGGAACAGCTTCTTCCCCTCTGCATCAGATTTCTGAGTGGACAATGAAGCTATGTACACTACCTCACTTTTTTCCTCTGTTTTTGCACCACTGATTTAATTTAGTATATACCTACTCCTGCTCCTATTTCTTATGTATATATCTTATTGTAATTTATAACTTTTTATTATGTATTGTAATTTTCTGCTTCCACAAAACACTATACAGTATTTCACAACATACGCTAGTGATATTAAACCTTATTCTGATCTGAATTTGGTTCTTATTCTGAGTATCCTAGAGTATTTTGTAAAAAATTCCACAATGTCACCTCAAAAAGTGTCTTGAACACATGTATCAGAAAGAGGTGTGAAAGACAGAGATGTTATTAGGGAAAGAGGGACGGAGGAAAAGACGTCAGTAGGAGAAGAGGGGTTATTGGAAGGGGGAGGATGTCATGGAGGGAGGAGGGGCATCATTGCAGAGGAAGAATGTCAGTCGAAGAGATGGGTGGGGGTATGAAAATAAGAAGGAAAGGGATGTCAGCTGAGGGAGCAGGTATTGAGAGAATGAGGTATGTCAGAGTCAGCTTCTTACCCTCTGCCATCAGATTTCTGAATGGACAATGAACCCATGTGCACTATCTCACTTTTTTCTTTTTTGCTTTCTTTTTACATATCTAAATATAATATATTTCTTATTGTAATTTTTTATTATGTATTGCTGCCACAAAATGTCAAAACTCACAATATATACCAGTGATATTAAACCTGATTCTGATTCTGAACTAAAGGGCTCCAGCATCACCTACAGTGATAACTGGCTTTGTGGCTGTAGACTCATTTTTGTGAACTTCAGTTGTGAATGATATTTGCTTACTTTTATTGTTTGCACAATTTGTTTTTCTTTTCTGCACATTGAGTGTTTGCAGAACATCTTTTTTTTAATTGGGTTCTTTTGGGTTTTGTTTTGTGGCTGCCAGTTAGACAAATCTCAAGGTTATATATAGTATACATACTTTGTTAATAAATGTAGTTTGAATTTAGAAATGCTAAACTGACTTCAATAGGGCATAATAGTGTGAATGCACGCGACCTTTTTCCCCACTGAAAGGAAACAGTACTAGAGGTGATGCTTTTAAGATGAGAAGGGAAAAATGTAAAAGTCACTTGAGGGGTAACTTCTTCGTGGAGAGTAATGGAACGGGCTGCCTGAGAAAGTACTTGAAGTAGGTGCAGTACATTTAAGGAACACTTGAATAACTTTATGGATAGGAAAGGGTTAGAGGAATAATGGGGCGAATGTGGAACAGGCAGATCAGCGCTTTGGTCAGCATAGCTTTAAGGTGAGAGGAGAGAAATTTAATCAGAATATGGGGAGCAACGCTTTCATCCAAAGGTTGGGTACGTATATGGAAAAAGCTGCCAAAGGAGTTACATTAACAACATTTAAAAGGCACTTAAGTGGATAGGAAAGGGATGCTGTCATGGTCCTAGCTGAACAGTGGCAGGCATCCAGATTTTGGTGATCTAATTCCCCAGAGTATGGTTAGCTACCATTCTCCCTTTAAGACTCAGACTGCCATGTTCAATCATGGAAAGTCTGTACTCATGCTGAGCACTCTGTTCCATTTCTAGTATTACTGTTTGTGATTTTGTTTGTTTCGTCTTGTTTATTTCAATTCTAAGTCTGAGTGAATTCTCGACCTACTCTGCACTTGGATTCACCACTGTCCATAGTTATTTCGTTAATAGATGCAGACCAATTGTGATCAATTGGGACTATCGTAGATGTGGCGTCTTGGTTGGCATCGACCAGTTGGGCAAAGGTCCTGCTTCAGTGCTGTATGACTGTCTGTGATACTTCCCGCTCCACTAGGTCCAGTTTACAGTCACCAGTTAACCCACCAACCTGCATGCCTATGGGACATGGGAGGGAAACCACAGGGTCACAGAGAGAGCATGCAAGCTCAGCATGGACAGCTCCTGTGGTCAGGATTGAAGCTGGTTTCATTGGAGCTGCATGAGGCAACAGTTCTGTCTGCTGTGCCGCTCAGCTGCCCAATGAGAGAGCACTTTACATACAGGCTGGACAGCTGCCCAATGAGAGAGCACTTTACATACAGGCTGGACAGCTGCCCAATGAGAGAGCACTTTACACACAGGCTGGACAGCTGCCCAATGAGAGAGCACTTTACACACAGGCTGGACAGCTGCCCAATGAGCGAGCACTTTACACACAGGCTGGTGGAACCCCAGAAGTCGTTCCCATGTCTTTTCACAACTGAGATCACTGATTTTGATTGGCTTCCGTAGTTATACAGATGAGTTGTGATTTTAGAGCATAAAATGCAGGAGCAGAATTAGGCCATTCAGCCCATCTAATCTGCTCCATCACGGCTGAGTTAATCCTCTCAACCCCTCTCTCCTGCCTTCTCCCCATAACCTTTGACACCCTTACTAATCAAGTACCTATCGACTTCAGCTTTAAATATATCCAATGACTTGGCCTCCACATCTGTCTGTGGCAATGAATTCCACAGATTCACCGCTCTCTGGCTGAAAAAAATTCTTCCTCATCTCTGTTTTAAATAACAATAATAACAATACTTTATTGATCCTGAGTAGGAAATCTTTTGTTACAGCAGCAATATTTAAAAACACACTTTTAACTAATAATAAATACAGAATAATAATGTAAAATTAGTAGTAATATAATAGTATAGCAGTGTGCAATAATAACGTACAAGATAATAAATCAGAGACTACTGAACTATGACGTGCGTTCACCTGTTGCACAGAGATGAACTGTTGTACATGACACCCTCCTTTCTTAGATAAGGGGCGCAAACGGCTCACAATACAAGTGCGGTCTGACCAATGATGCCTTATAGAGGCTCAGCATTACATACTTGCCTTAATATTCTAACTTTTTGTTGAATACCTGAGCAAGAAGCTGAGTAGTTACTTCCTCTAGCAGATGTGGCCATTCCTTGTCACTGTTCTTGGTAACAGGCTGAGAGATGTAATTATCAGCACTTCATTAGTAATTGCAAACTCTTAAGTTACTGCCGGCATTTACAATCAGTGGCCACTTTATTAGATATACCTGTATACCTGCTTGTTAATGCAAATATCTAATCAGCCAGTCATGTGGCAGCAACTCGACATAAAAGCATGCAAACATGGTCAAGAGGTTCAGTTGTTCGGACCATACATCAGAAATGTGATCCAGAAATGACTTTGACTGTAGAATGTTTCTTGGTGCCAGATGAGATGGTTTGAGTATCTCAGAAACAGCTAATCCCCTGGGCTTTTCACACATAACAGTTTCTAGAGTTTATAGAGAATGGTGCGATAAACTAAAAAAAATCCAGTGAGCAGCAGTTCTGTGGGTGAAAAGGCTTTGTTAATGAGAGAGTTCAGCGAAGAATCGCCAGACAGGAAGGTGATAGTAACTCAAATATCTACATGTTACAACAGTGGTGTGCAGAAGAGTATCTCTGAACACACAACATGCTGAACCTTGAAGTGGATGGGCTACAGCAACAGAAAACCACAAACACACACTCAGTGACCACTCTATTAGGTACTGGAGGCTCAAGAAGGCGGCATCTGTCATCAATGACCTTCATCACCCAGGAAGTGCTCTCTTCTCATTGCTACCATCAAGGAGGATGTACCTGAAGGCACATACTCAATGTTTCAGGAACAGCTCCAAATGGACAATGAGCCCATAAATTCTACCTCACCCATTTTTTCACTCTCTTTTTGCACTAGTTACTTAATTTTTTATATATATATAAATTTATAGAATTTTTATTATTGTGTATTGCATTGGACTGCTGCTGCGTAACAACAAATTTCATGACATAGGCCAATGATACTAAAGCTGATTCTGATTCTGATATCTTTGTACATTAAGTGGCTATTTTGCACCATTATTTCTATTAACAGTGCACAAGATTCTCCTGTAATAGGCCAAACCAGAGCGTAGTGTTGAGTCCGTTGGGAATTGTGGCTGGTTGATGTCATTATGCCTTTCTCTTTTTTCCTCATTATCTGCATGAGTGCAGCTATTTGGCACGTAGTAAATAGTGCTGAAATTTGATGGCTGGATTTCACCAATTAATGCTGACACAACATTACTCAGTCTCAGTTATTTTTGTAATGTTATTATCGAAGGCATGAATTTAACTCAAAAGATACAGACTAATGGAACGCAGTCTATTGAAGTTGGTGGGCGATGGAACATCAAATTTCAGCAACAGTATAGTAATTTGCAAATGGTGTTTGGAGAGGAATGTGATTTCATGTGACCGCCTAACCATCCTGACTTAATACAATGCAATAGCTCTTCGAATATCTACAGTGTTCTCCCTCGCATTCCAGCTTTTGGATAGTCATTTCCACCCAGAACCAGAATCAGGTTTATTATCATGCTGTGGAATTTGTTGTACAAGACATAAAAACAAACAGAAGTTACAATTTAAAAATAAATAAATAAGTCCGTAAGACATGGGAGCAGAATTAGGCCATTTGGCCCATTGGGTCTGTTCCACCATTTGATCGTGGCTGATTTATTTTCCCCTCTCAACCCCATTCTCCTGCCATCTCCCTGTAATCTTTCAATATTTGATGGGTTCTAATGGGATCCCTCATTCTTCCCTGAAGTGCAAACGAAGAATAGTGTTGAGAGGCTCATGGATTGTTCAGAAATCTGATGGTGCAGGAGAACAAGAGGGATGCTGGATAATTGGTCAGAGGTATCAGAATCAGGTTTTTTATCACTGACATATACTGTGAAATGTATTCTTTCGCAATAGCAGTACAATGCAGTACCATAAAATTCATAATAAGTTACAATAAGAAATATACACAATAAATAAGTAATGCAAAAAAAGAGCAAAATAGTGAGGTAGTGTTCATTGGTTCATGGCCCATTCAAAAATCCGATGGCAAAGGGGAAGAAGCTGTTCACAAAACATTGAGTGTATCTTTACTTCCTCCCTGATGATAGCAATGGGAAGAGGGCATTTCCTGGGTGGTGAGAGTCATTAATAATGGATGCCACTATTAAGGCACTACCTCTTGAAGATGTCCTCAATGGTGCACATAATCTTGAGCTGCACCTATGTGGATCCTCAGTGAAGAGAGAATGTAGTGGGCCAAATGGCCTATTTCCTTGCAGTCTAAACCTGTCAGACTACAGCTGCGTTATCGTATCCTATGAATCTCCAAAATAATAGCAAATGAAGCAGATGGACTCTGGACTCTTCAGTAATCCTGTTCAACATGCTTCTTTCCACTATTACACATTTTGTAAAATGTTGCAGTTGAATGGAATTTGTCTCTGAATTTCTATGAACTATTTCAAGAGTCAAGATTGTTTAAAATCATGTGCAGTACAGGAGTGTAAAGGAGTACGAAATAATTGTTAATCTGGATCTGATGCAGCGCAAAAAAAGAACACAAGATAAAGAACACAATAATAAAAAAAGCACCATAAATATAAGTACATAAGATAGCTTATATACATAGATTGTTTATCCATAATGTGACACTAAGCATAGGAGTGCCTGTACATAAGGTAACTGACAGGAAATGATAAATAGTTGGTGGGGTAGTTACTGGGTGGAGGTGTTGATCAGCCTTGCTGCTTGAGGAAGGTAACTGGTTTTGAATCTGATGTCCGAGTGAGATTGCAAACACGTTCATGGTTCTGTCATGGATATTTCCTGCAGGTTGGAAGAGTCTTTCCCCAAGCTGTCTACTTTCCAATCAGGACGCTATACTTGACCTTGAAGATTGAACAGCGAGAACGCTACAAAAGTGGTAAGGCTTTGCCTGAGTGCGCTGTCTTTATCTCCTTCCCAGCATTCAGGAACTAGTCCACCTGAAGCATTAGGGCGTTTGAAGTAGGGGTCCTCCCTCCCCTTCAGCTCTTGAACAGGGAAGCAGAGCGAGTGAACGTGCCTGCCACAAGTGTTCCCCTGTGTCTACTTTCAGCCACTGATTTCCAACAATACTCCTTGCCTTTCGGGGTCTTTCAATTCAGGATTGTTTAATAGCATTTCCACTACATAAGTGTAAAGGAGACACTAAATAATTGTAACTCCAACTGCATTGCAGCACAAAAATCACAGTAAGATAAGGAATGCAATAATAGTAAAATAACACAGTAAATATGTATATAAGATAGCTTATATACTGTATATACTGGAGGTGGTAATCTCTAGATTCCTCCCCATGTCACGTGCTAGTCCGGGCGGGATGATGGTACAAATGAACGAGTGCCTGAGAAATATCAGTAGATGTTGCATACTTGGATTTTCAGAAGACCTTTGACAAAGTGCTGCACATGAGGCTGTTTAACATGATAAGAGCAAAGGGTATTACAGGGATGATACTAGCATGATAGAAAGATACTAGATTGGCTGAGAATAAAAGAGGCAAGGAGTGAGAATAAAGGGGACTTTTTCTGCCGGAGACTAGTGTTCCACGGGGTTTGGTGGTGGGACTGCTTCTTTTGACATCATGTCACTGACTTGGATGATGGAGTTGATGGCTTTGTGGCCAAATTTACAGACGATATAAAGATGGGTGGAGTGGCAGGTAGTGTTGAGGAAGCAGGGTGTCTGTAGGTCTTGGACATATTGGGAGAATGGGCAAAGAAGTGAGTGTATGGAACTGTATCTTCATGCACTTTAGTAGAAGGAATAATGGTGCAGACTTTTCTAAGCAGGAAGAAAATTCAAAAACTACAAGTGCAAAGAGACTTGGGTGTCCTTGTGCAGAATTCACTGAGGGTTCACTTGCTGGTTGAGTTGGTGGTGAGAAAGGCAAATGCAATGTTAAAATACACTTCGAGTGTACTAGAATATAAGAGTGAGGATGTGATGCTGAATCTTTATAAGGCTTTGCTCAGACTCCACTGGGAGTATTGTGAGTAGTTTTGGACTCCTTACCTAAGAAAAGATTTGCTGGCATTGGGAAGTGTCCAGAGGGGGTTCACGAGATTGATTCCAGGAATGTAAAGGTTAATGTATAAGGAGCACTTGATGGCTCTGAGCATGTACGCACTGGAGTTTAAAAGAATGAGAGAAGATTTCATTGAAGCCTATCGAATATTGAAAGGCCTAGGTGGTCCAGATGTGGAAATGTTGTTAATTTACAACAAAGCTGAGAAGGAATTTCTTTAGCCAAAGGTGGTGAAACTATAGAATTCATTGCTTTAATTTTCTTAATGACTTGGCCTCCACAGCATCCATGGCAGAGATTGGTAGGTTCTTGATTAGTCAGGGAATCAAAGGTTACAAGGATAAGGGAGGAGAATGGAGTTGAGAGGGATAATAAATTAACCAGCAGACCTGATGGCTGAGTCCCTAATTCTGCTCCTATGTCATGTACATTGGTTGATTGTATGTCCATAAAGTGACACTAGGCACAAGAGTGTCAGACAGAAAATGATAAAGTAGTGGTGGTTCAGGGTGTGATGGGGAGGGGTTAGTGCGTGGAGTTTCTGTATACAGCACCTATAAAAAATATTCGCTCCCCCTTGGAAGTTTACATGTTTTAATTGTTTTACAATATTGAATCACAGTGGTTTAATTTGGCTTTTTTGACACTGATCAACAGAAAAAGACTCGTGTCAAAATGAAAAAGGTCTCTACAATGTGATCTAAATTAATTTCAAATGTTAAACACAAAGTAATTGATTATATTAGTATGCACCCCCTTCAAGTCAGTATTTAGTAGCTGCACCTTTGGTAACAATTACAGCCTGGAGTCTGTGTGGATAGGTCTCTATCAGCTTTGCACATCTGGACACTGCCATTCTTCTTTACAAAATTGCTCAAGCTCTGTCAGACTGCATGGGGATTGTGACTGAACAGATTTTTTCAAGTCCAGCCACAAATTCATATTTGGATTGAGGCCTGAACTCTGGTGGCCACTCCAGGACATTAACTTTGTTGTTTTTAAGCCATTCCTGTGTGGCTTTGGCTTTATGCTTGGGGTCATTGAATTGCTGGAAAACAAATCTTCTCCCAAGTCACAGTTCTCTTGCAGACTGCATCAGGTTTTCTTCCAGGATTTCCTTGTATTTTGCTGCATTCATTTTACCCTCTGCCTTCACAAGCCTTCTAAGGCCTGTTGCAGTGAAGCATTTTCACAGCATGATGCAGCCACCATAGTGGTTCACGGTAAGGATAGTGTGTTTTTGATTATGTGTGGTATTTGGCTTACGCTAATCCTAATATTTAGTCTGATGGCCGAAAAGCTCAATTTTGGTTTCATCAGACCATAGAACCTTCTTCCAGCTGACTTCAGAGTCTCCCAGATGCCTCCTGGCAAACCCTAGCTGAGATTTCATGAGAATTTTTTTCATCAGTGGCTTTCTCTTTGCCACTCTCCCATAAAGCTGTGACTGGGCAACAGTTGTATGTGCAGTCTCTCCCATCTCAGCTACTGAAACTTGTAACTCCTCCAGAGTTGTCTTATGTCTCTTGGTGACCTCCCTCACTAGTCCCCTTCTTGCACGGTCACTCAGTTTTTGAGGATGGCTTGCTCTAGGCAGGTTTACAGCTGTGACATATTCTTTTCATTTCTTGATGATGGACTTAACTGAATATCCAAGAGATATTCAGTGACTTGGAAATTTTCTGTATCCATCTCCTGACTTGTGCTTTTCAATAACCTTTTTGCATATTTGCTTGGAGTGTTCTTTTGTCTTCCTGATGTAGTTTTTGCCAGGATACTGACTCACCAGCAGTTGGACCTTCCAGATACAGGCGTATTTTTACTACAATCGATTGAAACACCTTGACTGCATGCAAGTTTCCAAAAACAGATCTCCATTAAATTAATTATGTGACTTCTAAAACCATTTGGCTGCACCAGTGATGATATGGTGTGTCATGTTAAAAGGGGTGAATATTTAATCAATTACTTTGTGTTTTATATTTGTAACTGATTTAGATCACTTTCTAGAGATCTGTTTTTTTGACATGGAAGAATCTATTTCTGTTGATCAGTGTCGAAAAGAGCCAAGTTAAAATCCACTGTGATTCAATATTGTAAAACAATAAAATATGAAAACTTCCAAGGGGGGGGGGGGGATAAATGCTTTTTATAGGCACTCTATATGTCCTTGAGTGTGAGGAGGTTGGTGATGGTAATGCATTGGGCAATTTTGCCTACTCATTGTAGAACCTTCTTTTCCGTCTGACCAAGTAAATTCTCTCTTCACTTTATATCCTTCAGAAAACTCAACACGATAATTCAATTTTCTGGACTTAGGCGTGAAAAATAGGTTTTAACTGCATTTTCAGGCCTGTCTAATCACATCAAATGTATTCCCTGCAGTGCTAGTGTTCATTCTAATTCTGGCTTTTGTTTGAAAGTATTGGTTGTATATTGAAACAACAACTTGACAATTAATGGCATTCATCTCCGGAAATGTTTGAAACAAACTGTGATGCCTAGTTAATAATTATTTGATCAGTTTCCAACATAGTTACAGATGCTCTCTGTACTCAGAAATAATCTAAAGAAAGTGCTAGCAGTTGCTAGTGTGATTCAAATGTGGTCTTTCCCCACTGAGATGTTTTTGATGTTCCAGTCATTGCTACCGCGTTACTCATTAGAGGCTGTAAGTTATTGTGAATCAGAATTTCGTGAAATAATCGTACCCATTAGTGAAAATTACAGGAATGTTATTGTTGAATATTGGTTAAAAATATATTTTTTTACACTGGAGTGAGCTTTTCCAGTTTTAGATTTTAATCATACGGGGAGAGGCAGCAGTTAATTTTTTAAAAATCACAGAATGCAGAGCAGAAATGTAAGAGATTCTGCAGATGCTGGATATCCAGAGCAACACACACAAACTGCTGAAGGTACTCAGCAGGCCGGGCAGCATCTACGGAGGGGAATAAACAGCCGACGTCTTGGGCCGAGGCCCTTCACCAGGACTGGGAGACAGAAGACAGGTGGGGGAGGGGAAGCTGGCAATTGATAAGTGAGACCAGGTGAGGGGGATGGTGGGTTGGTGAGGGTGGGGATGTGAAGTGAGAAGCTGGGAGGTGATAGGTGGAAGAGGTAAAGGGTTGAAGAAGAAGGAATTTAATGGGAAAGGATAGTGGGCTATATGAGCAAGTGAAGGAGGAGGGGCACCGGAGGGTGATGATAGGAAGTGAGGAGAAGAGAAGGGGGTAAAGGGGGGAACCAGAATGGGGAAGGGGAAAAGAGAAGGGGGTGTAGGGAGAAATTACTGGAAGTTAGAGAGATTAACATTCATGCCATCTGGTTGGAGTAGGGGTTTCCAACCTTTTTTATGCCATGGACCAATACCATTAAGTAAAGTTTGGGAATCCTTGTGTTTGAGGCTACCCAGACACAATATGAGATGTCAACGTGGCCTCACTGTGGCAGTAGAGGACACCGTGTCAGGATGTGGATGAGAATTAGAATTAAAGTGGGTGGCCACACTGAAATCTCTGCTGCCAGACCTGCTGAGCTCCTCCAGGTTTTTTTGTGCATTTTGTGTCGTACAGAGAAGGCTGCTTTAGTACACGGATGAAGCAGGACCAGCATTTCATCATCTTATTTTAATTTGAGCTTACACCAAGTGCTTAAGTAGTTAAGTTAGATTTTGTGTTTGGTTTATACGTTCACACTGAGCAATTGACTGCTTTGCCCGAGGTACTTCTCAGTACTTTAATCCTCCACATGCCAAAGATACAAGATCTGCACTTGCCTTTTATCTAATTTATTAAGTGACTATGGCTTTGTAACTAATGGATTATGAATATAAAGAAGTCTTTTAAAAATCCCTTTGTCTAATCAGTGGTGTCCTTTATTATTGTGGTTAATGACAATGAAGCTGTCAGGAAGATGCTCCATTGTTAATGGGCAGTCTAGGTCAGTAAATGAGTAGGGACTGATTTACAGAGAAGACAGGATGATCAGTTTCTGGAAGCAATTGGGTAGCAGGAACATCAAATCTATTGATAAGTATACATCTAGCGGCCACTTCTGTAGGTACCTCCTGTAGTGGTCACTGAGTGTATGTTTGTTGTCTCCTGATGCAGTAGCCCGTCTAGCTCAAGATTTGACATGTTGTGCATTCAGAGATGCTCTTCTGCACACGACTGTTGTAACGTGTGGTTATTTGAGTTACTGTCGCCTTCCTGTCAGCTTGAACCAGCCTGGCCATTCTCCACTGACCTCTCATTAACAAGGCATTTTCACCCACAGGCTACCACTAACTGGATGTTTTTTGTATTTTGCACCATTCTCTGCAAACTATAGAGACTTTAGTGTGTGAAAATCCCAGGAGATCGGCAGTTTCTGAAATACTCAAACCACCCCATCTGGCACTAACAATCATTCCATGGTCAAAGTCACTTAGATCATATTTCTCCCCATTCTGATGTTTGATGTAAACAACAACTGAACTTTCTGACCATGTCTGCATGCTCATGTACATTGAGTCGCTGCCGCGTGATTGGCTGATGTTGTGTGGGGTGGGGGAATACGAGATCCAAGTGTGTAGCTAGACAGAGCTGTTTGTTGAAGCTCTTGTTTCTCTTTATTACCGTGCAGGGTGGGGGAAGCTCAGATCTGTGTGTGTAGTTGGGTGTCTGTGGACGAGTTGTTGGCTGAGGGCTCTGTTCTCATGGATGATGGAAACCAAGAACCGGGCGTTCCACGGATAGGGTTCCTGAGGGCTCTGTGGTGCCGTGTTGGGTGGGAAAGCTGAGATCCGGGTGTGCCATGGAGAAGATACCTGATGGCCTCGTTTTTCTCTGTGCTCCCACGTTGGGCGGGAAAGCTGAGATCTGGGAGTTCAGTGGACAGGGTTCCTGATGGCCCTGTTTCTCTGTGTTGCTATGAGGGGTGGGGGTAGCTGAGATTCGGCTGTCCCAGGGATGGGGTTCCTGATGGCCCTGTGATTTTCTGTGTTGCTGTGAGGGGTGGGGGTAACTGAGATCTGGCAGTCCCAGGGATGGGGTTCCTGATGGCCCTGTGATTTTCTGTGTTGCTGTGAGGGGTGGGGGTAGCTGAGATCTGGCAGTCCCAGGGATGGGGTTCCTGATGGCCCTGTGATTTTCTGTGTTGCTGTGAGGGGTGGGGGTAGCTGAGATCTGGCAGTCCCAGGGATGGGGTTCCTGATGGCCCTGTGATTTTCTGTGTTGCAGACTCGGGACAGCAGCAGCCGGGCTCTGTCGGAACTCAGTCTCACTCAGCGTCCGACCCGGGACCGATCCGGGCCACCGCACCCATGTGGCGTTGCAGCCGGATAATGCACATGCAGCGGGAGCTGCACCCCACCCTGCTGTCGTCGCTGGAGGGCATCGTTGATCAGATGGTGTGGTTTCGCGAGAACTGGCATGAAGAGGTCTGTCCTCCTTACACTCCCGCTAGGCTTTACCCCTCCGTCCCCTTGGCCTCCTTGCCGGTCTGCACTATACTTTTGTTCCTTGCTGGTTCTCCCCTTGTCCTCTCACTGGGTTCCCCTGTGCAAGAGAGTTTATAAAGTGGAAAAGCCATTGTTCAACTCTCTCAACCTCAGAGCCCAGGTCCAGTGGTATGAGTAGTATTCACAACCGGGCTCCTCCTTGGTTGCAGTGATTCACTGTGGCTTCTGTGCCTTGTCGTGCCCATGGAAGTTCCATAACCATCTTCCTGGGCATTGGATCTCACTGTAGGTCTCATCCACCCAATCTGTCTTCACATGCATCTCACAGGGCTACTTGGTTCTAACCAGACACTCAGCTCTTACCTGGAGCTCCAAGTTTATCCTATGATTGGGCCAGGGTTAAATAGGTGGATTGCTGGGCAGTGTGGATCAATGGGCCAGAAAGGCCTGTTCCATGCTGTATCACTAAATAAATTTTTAAAAATAATTCTGGCTTCTTCCCTCTTCCTTTCCAGAACTACTTAGAATTAGATGTGGTTAACTTCTGCAAAATGGGGATGGTATTTGAGAGACCAGTTCTGTCCTGTGTTAGTTGAAATATTGACTGTTCGTTCCTCTCCATTGTTGCTGCTGAATTCCTCCAGCGTTTTGTGTTTGTTGATTTAACAAAAATTAAATCAGACATTTTTAACTCAGGCGTGTTTATGGATGAATAGTGGCCAAGGACATCAGAATGAAGTCCTCACCCTTCAGTAAACTGCCAAAAATCTTTAACTTCCACTTCAGAGAGAAAAACACTTCTTGGGTTAATGTTCCATGTAAAGGGTGCAATCTCCTACAGTGCAGCACTCTTTCAGGAGCTGAGATACCGGGGCACGGGCCACAGTAGCGGAATGTTTAGCACAAAGCTATTACAGCTACGGCCATCAGAGTTAGGTATTCAATTCCGACACCATCTACTGAGTTTGTACGTTCTCCCTATGACCATGTGAGTGCACGGTTTTCCTCCCACATTCCAATGACATACCGATTAGAAGGTTAATTGGTCATTAATTGTAAATTGTCCTGTTTTTAGGCTAGGGTTAAATAACTGTGTTGCTGGGTGGCCTGGCTCGTTGGGCCAGAAGAGCCTGTTCCTTGCTGTATCTAAATAAATAAATAAGATTAGCTTCTTTTTTTCTGGCACCTGTACATTGAAATATACAGTGAAATGTGTTGTTTGCATCATTGTTTGTGATGTGCTGGGGGCAGCCCACATGCCACCATGCTTCCTGTGCCAACATATCGTGCCAGCAACTCACTGACCCCAACCCAAACGTGGTTTGAATGTGAGAGGAAGCCAGAGCACCCAGAGGAAACGCACGTCACCGGGAGAACGTGCAAACACCTTACAGCATCAGTGGGAATCGAACCCTGATCACGCTGGTGTTATAAAGCACTTGTGCTTACTACTACACTACCTGCTGCCCTAAGAATCGGGTTAAGGCTCAAATCCTCCACAGTCTCACACGGATCCAAGAATATTAAGGTAAAATCTGGCTCACTCTCTGTCCTGATGTCTAAATGATTCTTGGTGTACAGGTGCTGAGACAGCTACAGCAAGGGCTGGCCAAGTGCTACTCGGTGGCTTTCGAGAAAAGCGGAGCTGTGTCTGATGCAAAGATCACGCCCCACACCTTAAACTTTGTCAAGAAGCTTGTGAGCACCTTCGGGGTCGGCCTTGAAAACGTATCCAACGTTTCCACCATGTTCTCGAGTGCTGCCTCCGAGTCCCTGGCCAGGAGGGCTCAAGCCACAGCGCAGGACCCTGTCTTCCAGAAGCTCAAGGGACAGTTCACGACAGGTGAGGACCATGCAGTGCTTTGTCACGTTGTGTTTGACAGAGCAGTGGGCTCAGGAGAGCAGGTGATTCTCTTCCTAAGCAATGATATATCAACATTGTACTACCAGAGGCAAGGATATAAGGTTGAGGCACTGGTGAGGTCTCACTTGGGGTATTGTCGCCAGTTTTGGCCCCTTGTCTACAGAAGATTGTGCTGACTTTGGAGAGGGTTCAAAGGAGGTTCTCAAAAATGATTCTGTGATTGAAAGGCATACTGTATGATGAGTGTTTAATGGCTCTGGGCTTGTACTCACTGGAATTCAGAAGAATGAGGAGGGATCTCACTGAATGTTGGAAGGCCTCAGCAGAGTAGATGTGAAAAGGATGTTTCCTTTGGTGGGGGAGTCTAGGACCATAGGGCACAGCCTCAGAATAGAGGGACGTCCCTTTAGAACAGAAATGAGGAGGAACTTCCTGAGGCAGAGGGTGGTGTGTCTGTGGAATTTGTTGCCACAGGCAGCTGTGGAGGCCAAGTCACTGGGTACATTTAAGGCAGAGGTTGGTAGGTTCTTAATTAGTCAGGGGATGAAGGGATACAGGGAGAAAGCAGGAGATTTGGGCTAAGAGGGAAAATGGATCAGTCATGATGGAATGTTGGAGCAAACTTGATGGGCCAAATGGCCTAATTCTACTTGTATACCTCATGGTCTTGTATATGTACTTTGATAATGAGTTTTGACTTTTGATATGTCTGCCTGCACTGCACTTTTCCCATAACTGTAACATTATTGTTTTCCTTTTATACTGACTAGATGCTCTTACGTATGGAATCACACAGAACGTACTTGCATGTGGGGTCGTTGCTTTGCTGCTGCTTGTGTGTGGGAGGGGGAGCTGGGGGGGACTTTGGGATTCTAACATTTAACTGTCATTCATTCTTTGGGGCACTCCTCTGTTTTTGTGGATGTTTGCAAAGAAAAACAATTTCAGGATGTATATTGTATACATTTCTCTGACGTTAAATGTACCTTTGAATGGCATGCTTCTGTCTGGATGGCTTGCAAAACAACAGATTTGTCACTGTATTTTGTGCAAGTGGCAGCAATAAATCAATTACTTAATGTGGCTGAGTGGCAGATGCTGTGGTGTCCCTCCAGCCAGTTCCAGTTTATATTGAGCTGGTTGGTCTTGGTCAGGACTCTGCCTGTGGAATTACCCCTTGCCCCTCTCCCTGCTTGCACCAGGGGCGTGAAAGTGGACCCTAGCGGAAATGTGATTGTCACGTGTACCAAGATACTGTGGAAAAGTTTTGTTTGTTTACTATCCAGACAGCTCATTCCCTATGAGAATGTTCACACTGCTTACAGACAGCAGTGGGAATTGAACCCTAATCACTGTCGCTGTCAGGCATTGCACCTACCGCCCCTCGACCATTGGATACGGCGTCCATGTGGCTGCACCAGAACAAATTGTTGGTGATATTCACACCGAGGGATTTGAGTCACTCCGAACCACTGATACAGACGGGTGTGTGCTCCATCCCACTTCCTGAAGTGGGTGACCTGCTTCTGGTGTGCTTTACAGTTCCTGTCCAGCGGGTCCTGCATGTGCCTAAGATAACAGGGTTGAGCCCACTCCCACTAACACCCGCCATTGGAGGAGTGGAGGCCTATGGGACTCAGTGGAGTTTGTGGAGGAAGTTTCAGTACGACCTCTGAAGATAAGATGGTGCACGGGTTGTAGCTGAGAACATGGCAACGATCAAAAACAGCATTTTGTCAGCTTAATTGTAAGGCATAAATTTAAAGTGATAGAGGAAAGTATTGGGCGATATCAGAGTTAAGTTTTTTTTTTAGAGTAGTGGGTGCATAGACCTCACTGCCAGGGTAAGGATTAGAGATTAGTTTTATTTGTCACTTGTACATTGAAACATAAAATGAATTGCATTGTTATCAAATCAGCGAGGATTGTGCTGGACAATTCACAAGTGTCAGAGGTCTTTTGGAATGTGGGAGGAAACCAGAGCACCCAGACGAAACACACGTGGTCACGGGAAGAATGTACAAACTCCATACGGGCAATGGCTGGATTTGAACCCTAGTCAGTGATGAGTAAAGTGATAGCATAGTGGTAGGGGCAGATGTATTAGGGACACTTAAGCGGCTATTAGGTAGGCACATGCATGATAGAAAAATGGAGGGCAATGTGGAATGGAAGGGTTAGATTGATCCTGCAGTAGGTTAAAAGGTTGGCACAACACTGTGGGCTGAAGGGCCTGTACTGTCTGTGTTCAACACTCCAGCTTTTAAACTGAGCCATAAGCTTCCTAAGAAGGCAGCAATCCTTCATTATGAAAATGCTCCCTGATGGTTGAAATCTTTTGGCCAGGGTCGTTTTTGCAGCCAGCTCAGCTTTTGAAGTCTAGTTAGTGCTGTGTGTGGTAACGTAAATCAGAATTGTAGTGACCTGCTACTAGCTGTGTGAAGCAGGAGTGTCTGGAGTTAAATGCTCGCCACCCTGCTGCAGTTCCGCCTGTGGCCAGCATCGAGTGTGGGCTAACCAAGTCTGGGTGAAGCACAGGAGCAGATAACAACCAGAGGATCAGAGACTACCACTTGGCCCGTTTCCTCTGTGCTGACTCTGATCCCACATTTCTTTTTCCAAATCCATTATTTGTAAAGGCTACATTGTACGTCAAATCTTAACCGTTTGTTAAAGAATTCCATGCTCAGGATTCAAGTATATGAGTGATTCAATATGACTTCTATGAGTATAAGTGATTCAAGTATCACCTGAACATCAGAACATACAGTGAAATGTGTCATTTGCAGTATCAGCCAACACACTCAGGGGTGTATTGGGGCAGCTCACAAGTGTCATCACATGTTCCAGTGCCAACAAAAAATGCCCACGATGCTCGGCAGGACACAGCAAGCAATAAAACAACAACAGCAATCAAAGCCCCTATCTGTCCCTCTGCTGCCCCCCGCCCACCCCCATCTGTCCCTTTGGTTCCCTGCCCCACTGTCTTTGGAAACATTTTCTTACTGTGTCTAAGCTATTCCTGATTTGTAGTACTCCATTCAAATCTCCCTGTGACCACCTCTGCTATAATGACATAAAACCCTGTTTCTTCGACCCCATCCTGTAACCGACCTTCTCATCGCTAATTCCATTCCATTACCACTGTCGTCTCTTCAAAGCCTATGTCACACCGTCGTAGAGCACCACAGCAAAAACACAGGCCCTTGGCCCATCCAGTCCATGGCAAACTTGTTAATCCGCCTAGTCCCACTGACCCTCCATACCCCTCCCATCCATGTACAATACCTATCCAAACTTCTCAGTGTGCAGTCAAATCTGCACCCACCGTTTTTGCTGGCAACTCATTCTACACTCCAACCATCCTCACATTCCCCTTAAGTTAGGGAACAACTTTGTTGGGCACCTCCGCACCATCTGCCATCAGCGAGACCTCCCATTTGGCCAAACTTTCTGAATCTCATTCCTGTTCCGACACGTCGATCCCTGGCCTCCTTTTCTGCCAAGATGAGGCCACCCTCAGGGTAGAGGAGCAACGCCTTATATTCCATCTGGGTACTTTCCAGTAAATATATCCCCCCCCCCCCCCCAGTTCCTGTACTCCCCACTACTTCTCACCTGGCTTCACCTTCCAGCTGGCCTCCTTACCCTCCCCCCACCTTTTTATTTTGGCATCTTCCCTCTTCCTTCTCAATCCTGAAGAAGGGTCTCGGCTAGAAAATTCGACTGTTTATCGTTCCCATAGATGCTGCCTGTCCTGCTGAGTTCCTCCAGCATTTTGTGTGTCCTTGTAAATGTTTCACCTTTCACCCTTAACCTATGATCCCATTATTGCTGAATTCTGGAAACAATTTTCCATGCCATGATCTATACGTCTGCACGTTTTGCTTCTGTTCAGAACATCGAAGACATATATACAGAAACATGCAGGAAAAGGGTGAAGGATGTCAACCTGCTCATAGACTGTCTGTCTCATTCCCATCTGGGAAGAGACTACTCAGTGTTCACACCAGGCTCAAAAACATCTAATCTTATGTATTTATATTTATTGTTTTTTAATTGTATTCTTTATGCTTATTGTGCTTTTGTTATGCTGTGGCAAATCTGAAGTAACATTTATTTCATTCTCCTTTACACTTATGTACTGAAGAATGACAATAAACAATCCTGAAACTTTTGTAAGTTTTGTTACGGTGTCTGTTGCCTTAAGGTACTGAGCTGCTCCCCAGGCTGTCTCATGGTGAGGCTGAGTTGTATTTCATTCTCTGATATTTCTTCAGACACTTGTTCTTCAACTTCAGAACGTGTTGACTTATGTTGACCACAGTTCTACAGGTGTCCTTTTCTCTCTGTCTGGAACATTCCTTGTGCATGAGTGTAGATGATGTGCTTTGGTGTGCTGCCCAGCTGTGGGTAGCCTTGAGAGCCTAGGCTGGAATGGATCTGATACCTTCCTCGTGTTCAGACGTTCACCAGCAGGGATTATTGGATGATCACCAAGAGCACAGACTAATTCCTTAGTCCCAGCACGCAGCACTCTGTTCCAACAGCAAACTTACTGCAGGTGTTTTGAACCTGGCCCCGAAGATGATGGGGGTCGAGAGGGAAAGTAAATCAACCATAATCGAATGGTGGAGCAGACTTGATGAACTAAATGGTCTAATTTTCCTCCCATGTCTTATGGTCTTATGATGGACATACTCAGCAAATTCAAGAACGGATTTATGCTTCAGGGTCGCTGACCTTTCACTTGGAAAATGTCTGTTGGAAAAGCCATTGACCTGGAAAATAGATTAGAACATGGAACCACCTTTAACCTACTTTAAGATCAATCTAAGCCCTCCATTTTTCTATCATCCGTGAGTCTATCTAAGAATCTTTGGGATATTCCTCAAGAAGGTGGCATCCATCATTAAGGGCCCCTATTACTCAGGGAGGAGGTACAGGAGCCTGAAGACACACACTTGAAAAGCTTTGTCCCTTCCGCCATCAGGTTTCCAAATGGACAACGAACCCATGAGCACAACCTCACTATTTTTGTTGTCTTTTTGCACTATATAAAGTATATAAACAGTGAAATCCTGAGATTCGTCTTCCCACAGACAGCCATGAAACAAAACAACACCATGGAATCCGTTCAAAGAAAAAGATCAAACACCCAATGCACAAAAAAAAAGAACGAATCATGCAAACGGCAAAAAATGAGCGAATAACATACAGAATGTTAAACATCAAACACTGAGTCCTTGAAACAGTCTGGGAACGTTCAGTTTAGCTCAGTTCCGTTCAATTTAGCCGTGTCGTTTGTTGTCTACATGCCACAGAGCCAGTTCACCCTGATCAAAATCACACAAAATAGCAATTTTAAAAAAGGAGTAATCAGAAATAACATGAACTGCAGAGTCCTCTAAAAACAAGTCTAATGCACAAACGGCACTGATCAAACCTTACCCCCGACCCAAAACGCTGGCATCTTCCTCCAGCAGCAGCAAGGGAGAGGGAGACGGGTTAAACGTAGGTAGACGGCGCTGACCTTCCACTCTCCTCCTCGTTGATTTTAATCTTCAAGATCAGGGAATAATGAGCCGATTGTGGATTTGTTCTCCACCATTAGGCTGCATTCTTAATGTCACCCTCAACCACGCCGAATTCCTTCGAAGACAGCGGAAGCACCAGATCGCTCAGTTGGCCCAAAAACACATCATCAAAGTGTAAATTACGGTCTCCAATCACACACAGATTAGTAGTAGAGGTATATTTAAAAGAAGGAGAGAACGAAGTAGTTTCGTGAACTGTCTGCAGGATGTCACCGTTAGTTGCTTCAGCGCCTGTGCCATCTTGCCCGGTCACACGTAGGTCGAAACGTACAGTGAAATGCGCCAACATAAGATTACCACAATGCTTGGCAGAACACAACAAACCAGCACTAACCCAGCGATAAAGCACCAACTGCATAATGAGCTCTGTTCCTGATGAAGGGTCTTGGGCCGAAATGGATACACGGTCGACATTGTTGTCGGCTGACCTGCTGAATTCCTCTAGCATTTTGTGTGTTGAGTTCTCGTATCTTTCTCTTGTGGTTGAAATGTCTACAGGGTCTACATGTTGCTGGCCAGTTTAGTGGGTGCCTGGGCTGCTCTGCTGGGAGTGGTAGTGAAAGCAATTACAATAGAGCTGTTTAAAAAGGCTCTGAATTTGCAGAGAATGGAGGGAAATGGCCACCAAGAGGACCACAACCTTTTTGTGATTTGGAGGCTTGCGTGCCTCAATGACCCAGAGAGCTATGTTGGCTGGAGTTTCTTCTTTGGCTCCTGGTAGATTCACCCTTGCCAAACAGGTCAAAGTGAAGAGGCCAGACTAAGAGTGGTCCAGACTAAGGAGCTGGTGGTGGACCTGAGGAGGGCTAAGGCACCGGTGAACCCCGTTTCCATCAGTGTAGACATGGTGGAGGATTACAAATACCTGGGGATACAAATGGACAATAAACTGGACTGGTCAAGAACACTGAGGCTGTCTACAAGAAGGGTCAGAGCCGTCTCTATTTCCTGAGGAGACTGAGGTCCTTTAACATCTGCCGGACGATGCTGAGGATGTTCAACGAGTCTGTGGTGGCCAGTGCTATCATGTTTGCTGTTGTGTGCTGGGGCAGCAGGCTGAGGGTAGCAGACACCAACAGAATCAACAAACTCATTCGTAAGACCAGTGATGTTATGGGAGTGGAACTGGACTCTCTGACGGTGGTGTCTGAAAAGAGGATGCTGTCCAAGTTGCATGCCATCTTGGACAATGACTCCCATCCTCTCCATAATGTACTGGTTAGGCACAGGAGTACATTCAGCCAGAGACTCATTCCACCGAGATGTAACACTGAGCGTCATAGGAAGTCATTCCTGCCTGTGGCCATCAAACTTTACAACTCCTCCCTTGGAGTGTCAGACACCCTGAGCCAATAGGTTGGTCCTGGACTTATTTCCACTGGGCATGATTAACTTATTATTATTTAATTATTTTGGGTTTTATATTGCTATATTTCTTCACTATTCTTGGTTGGTGCGGCTGTAACGAAACCCAGTTTCCCTCGGGATCAATAAAGTATGTCTGTCTGTCAGTCTTCCAGGTTTGGGGGTTCCGCTCAGGGCTGGCAACTGTGACTGGTCAAACAAAATTGTTCCGGAAACAGCAATGAAAAATACTTCTACTTCTGACTGGCCAAGGACAAACAGATGGAGGACCTTCATTGCTGCCGTAAATGCCAGCAGCATAACGGGCAGTAATTTAGGAGGGATTTGGACATTGTGTAGGCAGAAGTGATTAGGTAAACATTTAATTAGTTCCAGTAATATGTTGTAGGCTGAATGGCCTGTTCCTGTGCTGTACTGTTCTATGTTCTGTAACACGGCATGGTATCTAACGTCTCTGCTGCTTTGAAGCAGCGTTAATTGCAAGTTCCGTGTGTAGTTCCCCTGCTGTGTAATTTCAAAATGAAACAGCCTCGTCATGTTAACTTAACCGTGCTGTCAATGAAAGTGTAATGAAAGGCTCTGAGAGAGAGGGGAACCATGCAGCCAAACAGATGTGCAAAGCCTCACCAATTCCTTAAAGTGAGGGGCTCACTGAGTGTTTAATAAAAAACAGTGATGTGCTTCAGTCTGTTCCAAAGCTGAGGCAGATTTAATGTCTTTTCTAAACCGACACATTATTATTTTGAGCAACACACACAAAATGCTAGAGGAACTCAGCAGGCTGGGCAGCATCAATGGAAAGGAATAAAGAATGGACATTTTGGGCTGAGACCCTTCATCAGGACAGGAAAGAAAGGGGGGCAGAAGGTGATGGGGAGGAAGAGTATGAGCTCGAAGGTGCTACGTGAAACCAGGTTGGGGGAGGCTGGATGAAGTGAGAATCTGGGAGGTGGTGGATTGCAAACTCTGCCACTCCCATCATTGACACTAGCCTCCCTAGTATTAAGGACATCTTCAAAAGTTAATGCCTCAAAAAGATGCCATCCATTATTAAGGACCCCATCAATTAGGATATGCCCTCGTTTCATTGCTACCGTTAGGGTAGCAATGAAAACACACACTTAAACGTTTTAGGAACAGTATCTTCCCCTCTGCCATCAGATTTCTGAATGGACAATGAACCAACCCACGAACACTACCTCACTATTTTTGCTCTTTATGCACTGCTAAGTTATTTATATATATGTATATATAATATAAATATTTCCTTTTGTCATTTATAATATTTTTATACATTGTACTGTATTGCTGCCACAAAACAACAGATTTCACAACATATGTCAGTGATAATAAACGATTCTGGAAAGGAAAAAGGTAAAAGGCTGAAGAAGAAGGAATCTGACAGGACTGTAGGAGAAAAGGACTTAATTCTTCACAATGGCATATATTAAACACGATGGCACATGCTCTTCCAAAACACAACTTTACAGTTCCTGTCAGTAAAAAAGAATTATTTTCCATAGTTTTCAATATGATTGAACTGCTCTGTGCCTGAATTTCTACCTGTTGAATAGAAAACGAAAACAGGGAGCAGCTATGTGCATAATTTATCATTTCATCAAAAATAAAGACATAAAGCTGGGGCATAGTTATGACAAACTGTTCCTAACCTGTTAAATCTCAAAGCAAACCGCCCTTCTCCCACATGGCTATTTCCCAGTTACTTTGTTGTGACTAGACAGATGACCAGCTAGTCCATCTCTCTTGTCCCACCTTCATGATTCATGAAGTCATACAGCTCTGAAACTGGCCGTTTGGCTTGACCTGTCCATGTCCAACCAAGGTGCCTCTATCCCATTTGCTTGTATTGGGCCCACTTCAATAGTGGGAGAGTCTAGGACCAGAGGACACAGCCTCAGATGGAAGTCAAATTGTTGAGTATACTTTGACTTTGACAGGTTCTTGATTAATAAGAGCATCAAAGCTTATAGGGAGAATGGGGTTGAGGGGGGAAATAAATCAGCCGTGATCAAATGGTGGAACTGACTCCATGACCTTTGTCTGATAGTGTTATGGGCTATCCCTCTAAATCTTTCCAATCAAAGTAACTATCCAGTGTACCTGTTGTTACTGCCTCAACACTCTCTTCTGGCACCTCATTTAATTGACCCATCATCCTCTCAATGAAAATTTTCCTGTCAGATCTCCTCTCAGCCCCTCTCAACTTAAATCTATACCTTCTAGCTTTGGACTCCCTTGGGAAAAATATTGTGACTGTTTTGCCTATCTGCACCCCTTTTTGTTTGAATAACCTGTAAGGTCACCACTCAGTCTTCTTCACTCCAGGGAAGCAGTCCCAGTCTGTCCAATCCTAGCAGTATCCTTAGAAATTGTTTTTGCCCCCTCTTTAGCGTAATCACATAGTGTAGCAGGGGTGTGTAGTGGGTGATGTAACGCTTTTACAGAGACAGCGACTCTGCCACTGCCTGTCAGGAGTTTGTACGTTCTCCCTGTAACCGCGTGGATTTTCCTCATTTCCAAAAACATAAAGAGCACCATAATAATGTAGCATTTAGAGCAATGCTGTTACAGCTCGAAGTTCAGAGTTGCAGTTCCGACACTGTTTGTAAGGAGCTTGTATGTTCTCCCCAAGACCACGTGGTATCCTCTGGGTGCTCCAGTTTCCTCCCACATTGCAACAACGTTCTAGTTCATAAGTTAATTGGTCGTTGTGAATTATCCTCTGAATAGGCGAGGGTTAAATAGGTGGGTTACTGGGCAGCGTGGCTCATTGGGCCGGAAGGGCCTGTTACTGTGCTGTATCTCTTCAAAAAAAAACACATAATAATAATATAGTGTGCCAACCTCCCGTTTCCCTCCACAGATGTTGCCTGACCTGCTAAGTTCTGGCTTTGGGTGTGTTTTGCTCCAAATCTCCAGCCTCCCTGCTGTCTCTCAAACTGCCATGGGTTGTGTAACATCACGAAGGATCCCACCCACCCTGCTCATGGCCTTGTTGTCCCACTCCCATCAGCGAGGAGGCTACATTGCATTCAGGGCAAGGCCACCAGACTCAAAATCAGTTACTTTCCCCCAATCAGTAAGGCTGATCAAAGCCCCCACCCACTAAACACCCCTCCACACCCCCAACTACCACAACTTTATCATTTCCTGTCAGAGTCACCTTTTGTACAGACACTCCTGTGTATGGTGTCACGTTATGTACATACGATCAGTCTATGTATGCAAGCTATCTTGAGTATTTATATTTATTATCTTTTTATTATTGTGTTCTTTACTGCGTTTTTTTTTTGTGCTGCATCAGATCCGGAGTGACAATTATTTTGTTCTCCTTTACACTTGTGTACTGGAAATGACATTAAGAAATCTTGACAATACTTTGGAGATATCACGGAAGATACTATCTTCTGCAAAGCAGCCTTTAACTGCATTTCCAAAGGAGCCAGTAGGTGGCGCATACCACCACGCCATATAAGATTCTTTGCGAGTTACCGGGTGCATTTTCTCCTAAGTGGCAGCATCTAGCACAGGGGATGAAAAATGACGGCTAGAAAATAAGGAAAAGCAATTAGAGCATGAGAGCGTCGCAGGGTTTTGTTTGAAACTTAACTTCCCAATCAGTTTGCGAGCATAAGCACAGCCCCGAGGCTTAACAGCTAGAAGTGGGACCCTTAATACCCAAGGGGCCGAGCAAATGAAGGGTCTGCTTGTTGTCTCTTGACGGTAGCAGCGAATCATGAATTTGACCTATATAGCTAATGCACGTTTGGCGTGATGTACTCTCTGGGGCACGGCCGTGGCATGACAGCAAATAATGGGAGTTCTGAGCCATATGATTGAAAGCAGTGGATGTTGGCTATCCTGCGGAGAAATACTGGTGAAATGGTTTTGCATGCTGGGTGATTGTTCAGGATTCACAGGGGCTTCAACTATAAATAATTGTAATGTTTTTTCCCCTCTCCTCTTCATCTTGTTTGAGAGACAGTTTGCTGCCATTAAAAAAAGCGTTAGCTTTGCTGTGCAATCCTTAGGGTCATCTGGCTGTTCTTCCTCACCTCCCTGTATACAGCTCGGCTTCGGGGATTTTATTGCCGACCTTGTGCCTCGATTCAAATTGATTAAAAGGGAAGGCAATTGCTCTCTAGGCTTGCAGGGCAGTGTCAGTTCTAGAAGCTCATGTCCAATCTGGCAGGTTTAAAAAGCACTCGCAGAGTTTTCATTTCATTCCTACTGGCATTCACGCCGTTTCCGTATCTCAAGCTGGCTGCTCATTAGCTGAGCGTGCGTACTTTGACGTCTGAGTGACATTTGCTTTTCCAGTTCTCCATCATAAACAAATATGTTCAGTGCTTTGATTAACTAATTTGCTGCAGGAGGTGGTGCTTCCGTAAAATATAGGAGCAGAATTGGGCCATTTGGCCTTTTGAGTCTGCTCCGCCATTCTATCATGACTGATATATTATCTCTCTCAACTCCATTCTCCCTTCAGGCAGAAGTGGCCGGATTCTGTAAGGGACTGACAGGGTAGATACAGAGAGCTTGTCTGAAGAAGCTGAAGGATGTCTGAGGGCTGTGTGCAGAGTTAGGATAACAGGTTCATCTTTTGACTGAGTTGAGAGATCATCCTTTATTTGGGAAAAGTAAAGGTAATAGATTAGCTTCACTTCATGTATATTGAGACATACAGCAAGATGTTGATCTATGTCAATGACCTGCGCAATCCGAGGGGCATCCAACAAGTATCACTGTGCTTCCGCTGCCAACGTAACATGCACACAACTTCCTAACCCTAACCACAGCTTCGGAGCGTGGGAGCGGACCGGAGCAGCCAGAGAAAACGCACGAGATCATGGAGAGAATGTACTGCCTCCTTACAGACAGCAGTGGGAAGTGAACCCTGACTGGCGATTGCTGGTGTTTGTACCTTAGAGGACAGTGTGTGTGTGTTCTGGGGAATATTCTTGGCAGGGAAAGGTTCTTAGTATTGGACTACTTGGGGCTTGACTGCTAAAGTGAAGGTAAGGCAGTGATCTTCCGGTAGAGAAGACCACAATGGTGATACATCCTGAATGTAGGTTATTGCTTACACTGTGAGCGTTCAGGCAAAGGAAAGGGCATGCAGACTTTATGTACAAGGTTTAATAATGGCTATTATCTTTACCGCTGTATCCTTTGCAAGGGCTTTGGACAGCACTGGAATACAATGCTCTGCTTTAGCCAGATCCAACACCATGTTGTGACAGTTTGCTGCTGTGATATCCAAGTTGGTGTGGAGTACCATGGAACCTTTAGGCAGTGGGCCCTGCCATTGTTCAGGGATGCACCCACCATGGCAGACAGCATCTGTGAAAAGAGAAAAGCAGTTAATGTCCTTACCACTTTCTGCAGATGTGGCCTGCCCTGCTGAACACCTCCATCATTTTCTACTTTTAAGATTTTTGGTGTCTGCAGTTTATTGACTTTCATAAACACAAGAATCTGCAGAAGCTGGAAATCCAGAACAACACACATGAAATGCTGGAGGAACTCAGCAGGTCAGGCAGCATCTATGGAGTGGAATAAACAGTCAATGTTTTGGGCTGAGACCCTTTATAAACTGTCAGTGCTGTGGGTGAAACACTTTATCTTGAGTCCTGAAGGGTCTTAGCCCGAAACGTCAACTGTTTATTCCTCTCCACAAACGCTGCTTGGCTTATTGAATTTCATTAGGCTACATCTATATATTAAGTCCTCTTCCACTATTGGTTTATTATTGTTCAGGGAAGATGAGGGGGAATTTCTTCTCTCATGGCAGTGCGAGTGTGGAACAAGTGGTGGATATGGGTTCAATTATGAAAAAAAATTGGATAGGTAGGGGTATGGAGGGCTATGATCTGGGTGCAGGTTGATGGGACTAGGCAGATTAAGAGTCTGGCATGGACTAGATGGGCTGAATGGCCAGTTTCTGCGCTGTAGTGTTCTATGAGTCTATGATCTGTAGCAATGCGTACCATTCTGACAGATTGTGTCTAGGTAAAAGTAATCAAGGTAATAAAAGAGACATGGAATGCAATTACAGAGAAAGTAAATAAATAAAGCATATGGGCCACAGCAAGATAGATTGGGAGAGTCAGAAAGCTGGGAGGATGTAGGTGGTAGAATCTATGGTCCGATCTCCTGTCCTATTAGATTCCTCCTCCTTCAGCCTTCTAGCTCTTCCACCTATCACCAGCCAGCTTCCCACTCACCTGGTGTCACCCATCGCCTGCCAGGTTGTACTCCATTCCCTCTTCCTGATGGAGGGTCTCGGCCCAAAATGTTGACCGTTTATTCCCCTCTGCAGCTGCAAATTCCTCCAACATTTGGAGTGTGTTGATTATTTTAAACTGTCATCACCCTGATGGAGTTGAAATGATGGTCTTCTCCAAATTGATCAGAAATTATTAAGCTTGTGTAGAAAAGGAAAGCTAACCTTCTATCATTGGCTGAGGGCAGCTGATCTGGAAGGGACAACTGATAATCAGGGGATTGGTGACTACTGCCTGCAACCAGTCTGAGGCTGTAAATTAATGGTTTCTTGGTGTGAGGTTCACTAAAGCTGGCTTAAAGCAGTTTGTATGTAACAGTGGCCACATCCCAGTACAGCGCTTCAATTGGCAGCGAGGGTAGCTAGGGGCCACATACCCTAGTGAGATACAGATATGCCTGTCTTAGCATGCGGAGTTAGCTCTGGCTGACTGGACGGATGAGGTCCAGTGGCCAGCATGGTGGCTCTGCATTGTCTCATTGATAGTGAGGCAATGACTAGGCACAGAAGTCACGATTGTCCGCTGTAACCAAGGAACACCCCAGATGTGGTGACCACTCATTCCGCTGGACCTGGACTTCCGAGGTCGAGAGAGTGGAACTGCCCCAGTGCAACAGCTTTTCCATTTTCAAAAGCACTCCATTTCTAATCTGCCGTTGTCGGATGCGACAGCCTGGGGAATCCAATTCCAGGTTCCTGGTGGAAGGAAACGAATTTCTTTTGCATCTGGCGATAAACTTCCTGAAACACACAATGGAGCTGGAGGAACTTAACGGTTCAGGCAGCGTCTGTGGAGGGAAATAACTCACTGATGTTTCAGGTGGAGACCCTTCATCGGGGCTGGAAAGAAAGGGGGATAGCCAGTAGAAAGAGGTGGGAGGGAGGTGGTGTGGTAGGTGGTAAGTGGATCTAGGTGAGGGGAGTGGTAACCAGATGATGGAGGGAATAGAACATAGAACAGTACAACAACAGGCCCTTTGGCCCACAGTGTTACGCTGAACCAATTAAATCAGTTATCAAATCACTAACTAATCCCTTCTGCCTGCACAATGTCCATATCCTTCCACTTTCCTCATATTCATGTGCCTATCTAAACATCTCTTAAAAGTCCCTAATGTATCTCCTCTCCCACCACCCAAGGCAGTGCATTCCAGGCACCCACCACTCTCTGTGTAAAAAAAACAAAAACAAACAACTTGCCCCCACATCTCCTTTGAAACTACCCCCTCTCACGTTGAATGCATTCCTCTGGTATTAGACACTTAATACCAGGTGGTATTGGTAAAGGATGATGGGTGGTAGTCTGAAAATCTCTAAGAAGAAAATCATTAAGAAGAGGGACACCTCACGTCTTAATAAGCTGGTAAGGAAGGCGGGCTCTGTCGTGGGCAAAGTACTGGAGAGTTTAACATCGGTAGCTGAGCGAAGGGCGCTGAGTAGGCTACGGTCAATTATGGAAAACTCTGAACATCCTCTACATAGCACCATCCAGAGACAGAGAAGGAGTTTCAGCGACAGGTTACTATCGATGCAATGCTCCTCAGACAGGATGAAGAGGTCAATACTCCCCAATGCCATTAGACTTTACAATTCAACCGCCAGGACTTAAGAACTTTTTAAAAGCTATTATTAATGCTTTTTGAGATAGTGATTTAGATGCATATCATATTTTTTACAGAGTTAAGTATTGTATGTTATTAGTTTTGCTACAAGAAGTGTATGGGACATTGGAAAAAAAGTTGAATTTCCCCATGGGGATGAATAAAGTATCTATCTATCTATCATTAAGTCACATAAATGCCACATAGTCTACCCAGTACACTCTGATTTGTCCCAGTTGAAATTGCAGGTAAAGCCCTCCCTACCACTGAGCACACCTACAAGGAGTGCTGACCCATCCATCATCGAGGACCCTCCCCACCTCGGTCAAGCTCTCTTTTCATTGCTGCCTTTGGGAAGATCAGGGCTCACATCACAGGTTCAGGAACAGTGATTACCCCTCAACCATCAGGCTGAAAGGATAATTTCACTCAACTTCTCATCCCATCACTGAAATGTTCCCACAACCTATGGACTCACTTTCAAGGATTCTTCATCTTATGTTCTTGTTATTTATCACTTATTTATTACTTTTTGCTTTGTATTTGCATAGTTTGTTTTTTGCACATTGGTTGTTTTTCCATCTTGTTGGGTGCAGTCTTTCAGTAATTCTATTGTATTTCTTGGATTTACTGTGTATGCTCGCCAGAAAATGTATCTTGGGTTTGTATATGGTGACATATATGTATTTTGATACTAAATTTACTTTGAACGTTGAGGAAAACTTAAATCGGCATCATTACCCAAGACACATTTAGCCATGAGTTGGGTTCTACAGTAACTATTACAAAGAAATGTACAGAGAAAGAAAAACTATAAGGAAAAATCTTGTATTCATGAAAAATAAGTTAAAGCAACTACTTTAAAGACATAATTGGCATTCTGTATCCATTTCCAAAATAAACTTTTCTTACTTTACTTAAAGGTGAGGTAACATTGACCTGTAGGCTAACAGGTCAGCTCAGCATCATAGGCTGAGGGGCCTGTACTGTGCTGTACTGTTCTGCCAGTGCAGCACTTGGGTACAGCCAGTAGAGCTGCTGTCTCAGAGCTTCAGCATCCTGGGTTCACTCCTGACCTCCGCCCCCACCCCCCGGCCAGTGTAATTGGCCCCAACTGAGTAGTTGCGTACCTGCATTGTTCTTGAGAGCATCAGGATCAAAATCAGGTTTAATGTCACTGTCATATGTCAAGAAATCTGTTGACTTTGCGGCAGCAGTACAATGAAATACGTAATAATAGGGAAAAACATGTGAAGTAATGTTCATGGGTTCAATGTCCATTCAGAAATCAGATGGCAGAAGGGAAGCAGCAATTCTTGAATCATTGAGTGTGTGCCTTCAGGCTTCTGTACCTCCTTCTTGATGGTAACAATGAGAAGATCCTTAATGATGAACACCGCCTTTTTAATCATTGCTCCTTGACGATGTCCTGAATATTACAATGGCTAGTGCCCATGATGGAGCTGACCAAGTTTACAATTCTCTGCAGCTTACTTCGATGCTGTGTAGCCCACCTCCCCCTCCCCATACCACATGGTAACGCAGCCAGTTGGAATGCTCTCCGGGGTCCATTTGTCCAAATTTCCGTGTGTTTTAGGTGACAAGCTGAATCTCCTCAAACTCCTGCTGCTGTGCCTTCTTTGTAGGTGCACTGATATGTTGGCTGTAGGAGATATCATCAGAGATGTTGACACCCAGGAACTTGAAATTGCTCACTTGGGTTAAAGTCGGCACAACATCATGGGCTGAAGGGCCTGAAATATGATGCAGTGTGCTCCATTGTAACAACATCAAGATGTGTAGAAATCTACACAAGAATCTGTCATGCATGTACTTCTTATTCCTCTCTAATAGTTTGACACGTCTTGCATCTCAGTCAACTACAGAGAGGTTTGAGAAGCTGCCATCACTTACTGACCTCACGCCCCCACAATTTTTCATAAATAGCCCCTCCACATCAGGCACTATTTACAGAGCGGGGGGTAGTCATGCCATTTTCAAACACCTCCAGCAATGGACGAAGGCATATTCAAATCTCAGCTTACACATGAGACCAGAATAGCATAAAAACTTGATATGGCGGAGATTTTAAGCTTCCAAGATTGAAATGGACTTCTCATTTCTTATTAAAAGGTGTGGATTACTTCATAAAAAAATTTCAGTCTTCAGACAGAAAGGACAGCAGATAGTTCAGAAGATTAAATAGTGCTTGCTGTCTCTCAACAGTGAACCCGCAACCCTCAGCAATCTTGATGCTCCCTCCTTGTCGTGATGTTTTTATGTTTCAGAATTGTACAGAGGCCTTATCTCTGGTACAGGCGATCAGTTTTACATTGATTTCCATCTCTCTCTCTCTCTCTGAGAATATTGTTAACACCCGAAGCAGATACTGTGAATGCTGGATAACTACATGTGATGAACCAGAGATTTTGACTTCCACCAAAGCAATCGAGCATTTTCAGTTCATTCAAAGCTTGTCTGATTCGCTTGCAGAACAGTGCCACGGTTGTGTGGAGTTTAGTACGTCGCTAATACAGCTTGGGGCATTCCAGGGTTCGGAGTTCCAATTCCAGCACCATCCATAAGGAGCTTGAGTTTTCTCCCCATGACAACGTGGGTTTCCTCTCACAGTCCAAAGATGTACCAGTTAGTAGATTAATTGGTCATTGTAAATTGTCCTGTGATGAGGCGAGGGTTAAATCAGGGGCAGTGTGGGCAGTGTGTCATTGACCCAGAAGAGCCCGTTCCTTGGTGTATCTCTAAATAAAAATAAAAAAGAGGATCTACCTCCTTGCCCAATCCGTCATGTATATAAATCCAAACTCAGAGAAATCTGTCTGTCCTCCTACTTCCTTCTCTAATGGCCTAACAAGCTGCTATCTATAAGGAGAGCTTGGATAGGCTAGGGCTTCTTTCCATAGCAGATTGGGTGGGGGGATTGATCTTATAAAATCATGAGGGATGTAGATAAGGTGGATGGCCACAGTGTTTTCCCCAGGGCAGGCAAGTCTAAAACCAGTACAGCACGCTGGAGGAACTCAGCAGGTCAGGCAGCATCCGTGGAAACAAGCAGTCAACGTTTCGGGCCAAGGCCCTTCGTCAGACAGCATAGGTTCAGGGTGATAGGGTAAAGGTTTGAAAGGGACCATGGTGAAATGTTTTTAAGAGGGTGGTGGGTCTGTGGATTAAGTCAGCAGAGCAAGCTGCGAAGGTGGGTACAATTGCAAGGTTCAATAAACACTTACAAAAGTACATGGATAGCAACTGTTATAAGCTAAATAAGACTAGCTCAGATCAACATCTTGATTGAACTTAGAACAATCCAGCAGAGTCCAGGCCCTTCGGCCCGTGATATTGTGCTGATCTTGTAACCTTCTCCAAGATCAATTTAACCCTTCCCTCTCACATATCTCTCCATTTTTCTATCGTCCATGTACCTGAGTCTTTTAAATATCCCTAACGTATCACCAATATCACCACCCCAGGCAGTGCATTCCACACACCCACCATTCTCTAAAAACCTATCTCTGACATCCCATCCCCTCACCATACTTTTCTCCAGTCACCTTAAAATTATTCTGTCTTGTATTAGCCCTGGGGAAAAGGCACAGGCTATTCATTCTCATCATCTTATACACCTAATTAGTTGCCTCTTATCCTCTTTTACTCCGCTTCCCTCATGCTCTCTAATCCAGGCAGAATCCTGAAAAATCTCCTCTGCACGCTCTCTAAAGCTTCCACATTCTTCCTATAATGAGGCGACCAGAACTGAATACAGTTTTCCCGGTGTGGTCTAACCAGAGTGTTATGGAGCTGCAACGTTACCTCACTGCTCTTGAATGCAATTCCCCAGCAAAGGCCAACACACCATATGCCTTCTTATCAACATGCATAGCAACTTTGAAGCATCCCTGGATGTTGACTCCAAGATCCCTCTTCTTCCACTCTACCAAAAATCCTGCTAATAACCTTGCACTTGGCCGTCAAATTTGACCTCCCAAAGTGTGTCACCTACACTTTTCAGGGTTAAACTCCATCTGCCACTGAGCCCAGCTCTGCAACCTTTCAGTGCGCCATGGTACCCTGGTAAATCTCTTCTAAACTCTCTCTAAAGCTTCTGCATCTTTCTCGTAATGAGGCAACCTTCAACAGTATCGACAGCAGCACCAACCTTTGTGTCATCTGGTTGGCATGAATGAGTTGGGCTGTTCCTGTGCTGTGTAACAGTAGGACTCTGCCAGGGACCTTGTGGGAGAGGCAATAAATTGCAGACCTGCTGGTGATGTACAGGTCCCATGATTGAATCAAATATTCAACAGTTCAAGATGCCTTGGTGGAGAGAGAGAGAGAGAGAGAGAGAGAGATAGGATAACCTTTCATTAGATTCCAAACTGGAAGGTTACCTCACACAAGTCACCTGGGATTTTCCATCATCGTCCTTTTTATAGCACAAGTACACGGTATTAAATAAAATAAAAATGCCCCTCGCCACTTAAGAAAAGGACGCCAGAGACCTTAAAACAAGTTTGATTCTGCTGTTCTGCAGGACTGGCTTTAAGCACATCTCTAGGTTAATGTTTTAGCTTTGTTGAGTGTTCATTAGTCTAGGACCTTGTCTGCCATTTTCTTCAGTACTTTCTAAGGAAATTTTAGAAAATGATTTGTATTGATCAGCAAACTTGGAATGACATGGAATATCCCTATGGATTTAATTTTCAAAGAACAGATTGGTGGTGGAACTTTATAGATAGAACCAGTAGACTCTCCACCCTGTTGTGAAAAGGACAGAGAGCACAGCCTTGGAATACAAGGACATCCCTTTAGAACAGAGAGAAGGAATTTCGTCAGTCAGAGAGTGGTGAATCTGCGGAATTCATCACCACAGACTGCCTTGGAGGCCAAGTCACTGGGTATATTTAAAGCAGAGGTTGTTAGGTTCTTGATTATTAAGGGCTTCAAAGGTTACAGGGAGACAGCAGGAGAGTGTGGTTGTGAGGGAAAATAAATCAGCTATGATCAAATGATGGAAACAAATGGCTTAATTCTGCTGCTGTGTCTTGTGGTCGTAATCCCTTCTGTATACACATGGTCCATATCCTTCCATTCTCTGCACATCTATATTCCTATCGAAGAGCCTCTTAAAACCCCTCTCTGGTATCTGCATCCACCACCATTCCAGGCACCCAGCACACTCCATCCCTGTACATATCCTGTAGTATTAGACATATCTACCCTAGGGTATTGGTGTGGTAATAGTTTATCATTGTCACATGTACCAAGATGCAGTGAAAAGCTTGTCTTGCGTACAGTTTATGTATACCAAATCGTTACACAGTGCATTGGGGTAGCACAAGTCAGAACAATAATGCAGAATAAAGTGTTAACAGTTACAGAGAAAGTGCAGTGCTGGTAAAAGATAAAGTGTAAGATTATAACGAGGTAGATTGTGAGGTCAGGAGTCCATCTTATCATCCCAGGGGGCTGTTCAGTAGTCTTGTAGCAGTGGGATAGAATCAGAGTCAGGTTTCGTATCACTGGCAGATGCCATGAAATTTGTTGTCTTTGCGGCAGCAGTATAGTGCAATACATAATAATAGGTGACTATAAATTACCGTGTGTGTGGGTACCGTCAGTATGTATGTATACATATATATGTAAAGTTATTTAAAATATAAGCATGAAATAAAAATACAAAAGGGAGTGAGGTAGTGTTTATGGGTTCAATGTCCATTCAGAAATCAGATGGCAGAGGGGAAGAAGCAATTCTTGAATCATTGAGTGTGTGCCTTCAGGCTTCTGTACCTCCTTCCTGATGGTAGCAAAGAGAAGAGGGTATGATAGGGGGCCCTTAATGATGGACACAGCCTTTTTGAGGCATCGCTCTTTGAAGATGTCCTGGATATCATGGAGGCTAATGCCCACGATGGAGCTGGAGCTGACCGAGTTTACAACTCTCCACAGCTTATTTCGATTCTGTGCGGTAGTCCCGCGCCCCCACCCCCTATATCAGATGGTGATGCAGTCCAGGCTGGTTATCGAGGATAGAAGATGTCCTTCAGCCTGGTTGTACGTGCTTTCAGGCTTTTGTAACTTCCGCCCGATGGGAGAGCGAGAAGAGAGAATGTCCAAGGTTAACAGTAAGTTGTGGGGAAGCTGCCTACCTTCAGACTGTGTTAGTCATTGATGCAGAACGACATCTTTCACTGTATGTTTTGATGTACATGTGACAAATAAAGCTAATCTTAATCACATAAGATTCTGCAGCTGCTGGAAGTCCAGAGCAACACACACAAAATGCTGGAAGAACTCAGCAGGTCAGACAGCATCTATGGGGGGGGGAATAAACAGTCGACATATCAGGCCGAGACCCTTCAACACCATAAACCTAATCTTTCTTTCTTAATCATAATTTTATAAACTTCTCTCAGGTCTTCCATCAGCCCCCTCCGTTCCACAGAAAACAACCCAGGTTTATAGAAAATGGTCTGAGCTTTAAGCAGTCAGGCATAAGGATCCTTCTACTCTCATCCTCAGTAGACCGGAGAATCCTATTTGTAACTTTAAAAACCTTTTTCTTTTGTTCCTTTACCACTGAACAAAAGAAGCAGCTGCCTTAATGGCTTTTCAACTCCAATACTCCGAGAAAAGGAAACCGAACAAAGGAATTAAAGGCTTACAGCATGATTTGAGGAGCAGAAAGAGGTTTGCCTAGCATGTAGATAATGCTAATTACCTGAGTAATAATCCACGATCAAGTAATGTACCTTGACATAGTCAAAATCATTTCACTGCTCTTGATGCTGTTCTGCTAAGCAGTCAATTGAAGTCTGACTTGACAAGCCCAACGCTCAGTTATTACGAAGCATTGTCAAAGTAGTCATAGTAGAATTTATCACCAAGCTGCGTATACACAGTGGCCACTTTATTAGGGACAGGAGTGAAACCTAGTGTGATCTTCTGCTGCTGTAGTTCATCCACTTCAAGGTTTGACGTGTTGTGCATTCAGAAATGCTCTTCTGCACACCACTGTTGTAATATGTGTGGTTATTTGAGTTACCGTTGCCTTCCTTGACCCAGTCTGGGCATTCCCCTCTGACCTCTCTCCTTAACAAGGTGTTTTTTGCCCACAGAACTGTCACTCGTTGGAAGTTTTGTTTCTCGCACCATTCGCTGGTACTAGCAATCATTCCATGGTCAAAGTCACTCAGATCACATTTCTTCCCCATTCTGATGTTTGGTCTCAGCAACAACAGAACCTCTTGACCATGTCTGCATGCTTTTATGTGTTGAGTTGCTGCCATGTGATTGGCTGATTAGGGATTTGTATTAACAAGCAGGTGTAGCTAATAAGGTGGCCACTGAGTGTATGTTACCGTATACTCTGAGATTACCCTGAAGTTTATTTTCTCGCAGACATTTATAGGGAAATTTTGAAATGCAGTAGAAGAGAAAACTGTACATAAAGACTGACAGATAACCAACGTCCTAAAGAGAAAAATTGTGCAAATAAATTTAAAAAATAAGATAGAGATAAACACTCAGTAACCAAGGCTGCACAGCAGTCGCAGCAGAAATGCATTGACCTGGTTTGAAGTCTGGTGTAATGAATTGGTTTCAGCACAGGTGGAACTGGGGATGTAACCTTGGGTACGAGTTATTATTAACTGTAATTGGCTGTCAGACAGTACAGTTGGAATAACAGCGCGTGTAACCATATAACAATTACAGCACAGAAACAGGCCATCTTGGCCCTTCTAGTCCGTGCCAAACGCTTACTCTCACCTAATCCCACCGACCTGCACTCAGCCCATAACCCTCCATTCCTTTCTTGTCCATATACCTATCCAATTTTTTCTTAAATGACAATATCGAACCTGCCTCTACCACTTCTACTGGAAGCTCGTTCCACACAGCTACCACTCTCTGAGTAAAGAAGTTCCCCCTCGTGTTACCCCTAAACTTTTGCCCCCTAACTCTCAACTCATTTCCTCTTGTGTAGAGACCGAATTTACCTCATCTTGGCTTCATTGTTATGTCAGATGCGCACCCTAAAATTCAGCAGTTGCCTGATTCTAGCTTTGTTCTAAGGCGGCACGTAGCGTAGCAGTTAGCGCAACATTTTAGGGCACCAGCAATCACCAATCGGGGTTCGATTCCCGCAGCTGTCTGTGAGGAGTTTGTGCATTCTGACTGTGACTGTGGAGTTCATAAAATGTAGAACAGCACAGGACAGGCCTTTCAGCCACAATGTTGTGCCAAATTAGTAATCAAATGGCCAGCTAAACTTCTGCCTACACAGTGTCCATATTCTTCCATTTCGCCCACACCTATGTGCCTATCTAGACATCTCTGAGAAGTTCCTAATGGCTGTGCCTGTGTCACCACCCTAGTCAAGTGCAGTGCATTACAGACATCCACCACTCCGTATAAAAAATTTTGCCCCTCACATCTCCTTTCACCTTAAATGAATGCCTTCTGATATTGCATTTCAATCTTAGGAAAGATATACTATCTACTCTATCTATGCCTCTTGTAATCTCATAAACCTCTATCAGATCTTCCCTCAGCTCTGCTGCTCCGGTGAAAACAACCCGAGTTTGTCCTACATCCTGTTATAGCCTCTAGTCCAGGCAGCATCTTGACAAACCTTTTCTGCACCTCCTCCAGGTGCTCCAGTTTCCTCCCACATTCCTTTTTTTTTCATTTTCAATATTTTTATTAATTTCTACATAGAATACAGAGTTCAAGAAAATACATATTTTAAAACAAAAGAAAGATATAATACCAAATACATTATGTTTGAATCACATTAATGAACTCCTTACCCTATATTCATGTAGATTAGATTAATTCATATGTTGATATGAATAATTTTTATATATTAAAAAAAATCTAAACCCACTACCAAAGCTGAAGCTGTTTGGTAAAGAAAAAAAGGGGGAAAAAACCTTATCAGATAGTGAAATATGCTATTAACCAGCATCTGTACTTTAACGGGAAATAATTCAAAAACGGTCCCCATAAATTTTGAAAATCTTTGTTAGATTCAGAAATTGAACAACGAATCTTTTCTAAATTTAAGCATGCCATAACGTCCCGTAACCACTGAGCATGAGTAAGTGGAGTGGCATCCTTCCATTTAAGCAAGAGCGCCCTCCTAGCCATCATCCAGAATGTGCTAGTCAGATGTCTTCAAAATGATATCCACCCTTCCAACAGTACCAAATAAGCTGGTCAAAGGATTAGGCTTAAAATTTACTTCAAAAAATACAGAAAAAGTTCAGAATACTTCCTTCTGATATTTTTCAAGACTTGGGCATGTCAGAAACATATCAATGAATGAAGCTTCTCTATTGTTACACCTATCACAGTAGGGAGATATATCAACTTTCCAAAGACATATGGGTCAGAGTTATTATTAGTTAACATAGTTGTGGGCATGCTATGTTGGCAACGGAAGCATTGGGACACTTGCAGGCTGCCCACAGCACATTCTTGGACTGTTAGTCATTGACACAAATGATGCATTTCACTGTATGTTTTGCTGTTTTGATGTACATGTGATAAATAAAGCTAATCTTTCTTTATAATATCTTACTATAAAGCTGTTGTGAGGCAACTTTGGGATATTTATTTCTTTTAGGGGGATTTACTAAGACTGGACTATATTGTGACGACTTCAGCAGGGTAAATAGCTCTTCCCATAAGCAGTGGATGGAGGACTCTTACAGTCCACTCTATCTGGTCTTTTTGATATTAGGTTGGGCTCTGCAATATCTCTGATGAAGAATACACAGTATACAGTATCTGATGGCTGCTGTCCAAATGTAGTGAACCAATCTTTAATAGTTTGGCACAGACAATGTGGGCCAAAGGGCCTTTTTCAGTACTCTATTCAGTACTTTTTCAGCCTTTTTCAATGCCCTTTGACTCTCTCACTCATTGTTCCAGTATCGCTGAACCATAGTTACTCATAGTGAGAGAGTACTACAGCATAGAATCTGGCCCTTTGGCCCATCTAGTAATTCCAATCTGTTACTCTTCCAAGGACTTGGATCATAGCCTCCGTACCCTTCCCTTCCACATACTTATCCAAACTTCCTTAAATGTTAGTCAAACCCGCAGACGTCACTTTCGCTGGCAGCTCGTTCCACACTCGTACCACTCTCTGAGTGAAGTAGTAGTCCCTCTTCAGATTTCCCTTCGATATTCACCTTTCATCCTTAACCTGTGACCTCTAGGTCTAGTCTCTAGTTTAGTCATCCAGTCTGCAGGTGCAATTGTTTTGTTAAGTGTGATTTGAGCTGTTTCCATGAAAGACCCATTATTGGGCCAAATCTGCTGAGTTCTTTCTGTGCCATTCTGTGAGCTGTTAGCAAATACGCTTATTAATTTTTGAAGTGATAATACAAGGGCCCAGCATTTGCCTTCTAATCTAAGATTAAAGCATTAAGTGCACTCCTTTGAATTAATTTCTTGCAGTAAGCCCCATGATTCAAGGAAATGGCGATGTACAATGGGGCAGGTGAAGCAGATTTATACACGTACAAGAGTTGAGTTGGTGTGAGGATTTGAGGCTTTAGAAGGTTAATTAGAAACTCTTCTGGAATAAAATCCTGAGGTGGCTGGCTGCATTAAACACTCTTGAGATGCAAGTCTGGGCAGCTCAGTTTTATCTTGGTGTTCACACGTCAGGGAACTGGCTTCTTGAATAATGCAAAGCAGAAACACGAGTTTCTGCAGATGCTGGTAATTCAGAGCTATGCATACAAGATTGCTGGAGGAACTCAGCAGGTCAGGCAGCATCTATGAAAATGAATAAACATTCGATGTTTCGGGCCGAGGCCCTTCTGCAGGAGTGGAAAGAGCCTTGGCTTGAAACTTTGATGTCTTATTAGTTTCCATTGATGCTGCCTGACTTGCTGAGTCGCACCAGCATTTTGTGTGTGTTACTCTGCGTTTCCAGCATCTGCAGAATTTATAAAAACAGGTGCAGGTGTTTTAGCCACTGTCCCTGTCCCCATTCAATAAGGTCTAGAGTTATACAACACGTACAAACACGCTGCAGGAACTCAGCAGGTCGGGCAGCATCCATGGAAATTAGCAGTCAACATTTCGGGCCGAGACCCTTCGTCAGATTTTTGATCACAGCATCTGCAGTGTACTTTGTGTTTACTAGAGTTATACAACATTGAACAGACAATGAACTGACCCATGAACACTATCTTGTTATATTTGCTCTCTTACATGGCTTACTTAATTTACATATCTATATTTTCTTATGTAATTTATAGTATACTTTATGTAGTGCACTGTGATGCTGCTGTAACAACAAATTTCACAACATATGTCAGTGATATTAATTCTGATTCTGAAAGAGGCCCTTCAGCCTGTCTCATGGATGCTGACCAAGATCATGACTGCTGTCAGAGTCAGATTTGTAAAATATTGATCAGTACATTGCTGAACAGATTGTTTGGCCTACACTGTTGTGCTGACCTTGATACCAATTTATACTAAATGCCCTAAAATCACAAGATAAGATTGCTTTATTTGTCACACGTCCATCGAAACATACAGTGGAATGCGTCATCCTTGCCAACGACCGACATGGTCCAAGGATGTGCCGAGTGCCATGCTTCTGGCGTGTCCACAGCTTACTAACTCTAACCTGTGAAACTGTGGAGTGTGGGGGGAAACTGAAGCACCTGGGGGAAGCCCACACAGTCACAGGGAGAATATTCAAACTCCTTACTGGCTGCAGCAAGAGTGAACCTAGACTATGTTACTGTAATGGTGTTAGTATAGCTGCTACATTGCTGGGCTGTCCTGTGTATTGTCCATATCTCTGTATTCTCTTTATATCGTGTGTCTAAAACTTCATAAGCTCACTTGCTTGCACAATTAACTCTGGTAACCTTACCAAGGGTGGTGGGGTGGGAATACATCTCTACCAAAGGAGGTGTAAGGTGCTCCTTCCCACCACTAGCCTGCAGGTCACCTTTGGGCAAGGTGTAGTAGCTGTTTAGCCCATCCCCCCCACCACCCACCACCAGTCAGGGCCACGTGAAGTCATGGGAGCAGCCGGTGCGTATCACAAGTCCTGGTTATGTGCCCACTGACACCAGGCAGACAATCTCTGAAGGGTATTGATAATGGCTGAGGTCACTTGTCTTGAAAAGACACTGTCCAGAAGGAGGGAATGGTAAACTACTTCTGTAGAATTTGCCAGGAACAATCATGGTGAAGACCATGATCGCCCATGTCACACGATGTGGCACATAATGAATGAAAATGAATCTTTACTGGCACCTATCAGTCTCTGTGGAAAATAAATCTGCCCCTCGCGTTGCCATTGAAGTTCCTTCTTTCAAGGTTTAAGTCTATTATTGTCATAGGTAACATGCTCAGGGTATAAAAGTCATTAAAATTAGCTTTTTTGCAGCAGCAGTACAGTATATTATACATTGAGGCAAACTATCTCCATCTCTCTTTCCCTCTCTTCCTCTCCCTGCCCCCTCCCTCTCTCTCCCCTCCCCTTCCCTCTCTCCCTAAGTTATCTTGCTTGACCTGAAATGACAATCATTCCTTTTTCTCTACAGTTGATTTCCTCCTGCGCATTGTTCGTAACCCATAGGGTTTAGTACCCTACAGCCATAAGAAACGCGGATAGAACTAGGTCATTCGTCTCATCAAGTCTGCTCCACCATTTCATTCTGACTGATTTGTTATCCCCATTCTCCTGCCTTCTCATAACCTTTGACACCATTACACTTCAAGAACTGCTTTAAATATAGCCATTGGCTTGGCCTTCACAGCGTCTGTGGCAATGAATTCCACAGATTCTCACCCTCTTCCTAAAGAAATTCTTCCTCTTTTCCAAAGGGATGAGCAGAGTGGGGAATTGAAGAAGTAAGGGTGGAATTACTGGAAGTTGGAGAATTCGATGTTCATATGTCATCAGGATAGAGGTTGCCTATTCGGAATATAAGGTGTTACTCCTCTAAGCTTACCATCCCGTTGGAATGGTAATGAAGATTAGAATTAAAGTAGTTGGTCACTGTGAAATCCTGCTTTTCGTAGATGGAGCGAAAATGCTCGACAAAGTGGTCCCCCCAATCTACGTTGGGTCTCAGCAGTGTAGAGGAGGTCACACTGGGAGTACGGGATACATTAGATGACCCTAACTGAATGAGTCCCGTCCCACACACTGAGCAGGTGAATCACCTCTTTGGTGAAATGTTGCCTCACTGGTTGTATTCCTGAATAGAGGTGAGGGAGGAAGTGAATGGGCAGATGGAGCACTTTGGCTGCTTGCTGGGGTAAGTGCCGGGAAAGAGATAAGTGGGGATGGATAAACGCACAAAGGAATCTCAGAGGGAGCGGTCCCTTCAGAAAGGCCAGAGTAGGGGGAGGTAAGGGTGTGTTTGGTGGTGGGGTCCTGTTGAAGATGCTGGAAGTTCTGCCATCTTCAATGGAACCCTACCACCGTACATTTTCCACAATTTCCACCATTTTCAACAGGACCTTACCACCTACCTTCTTAGATAAGGAGCCCAAAACTTCTTGCAATATTTCTGCCGAAGGGTTTCAGCCTGAAACATCAACTGTACTTTTTTCCGTAGATGCTGCCTGGCCTGCTGAGTTCCTCCAGCGTTTTGTGTGTGTTGCTCGGATTTCCAGCATCTGCAGATTTTCTCTTGTTCACAATACTTCAAGTGCAGTGTGATCAATGCCTTTTAAAGCTCAGCATTTTATCCTGGCTTTTATGATATAGTGCTTTTGAATTGAATACTGACATCACATTTGCTTTCCTTTCCTTGCCACCAATTGAACCTGCAAGCTAACCTTTAGAGAATCCTGCACACGGACTCCCAAGTCCCTTTGCATCTCCAATTTGTGAATTAATTCCTGCTTAGAAAATAGTGTACACCTTTGTTCCTTCTAACATTGTACATGATCTTACACATCCTGACACTGTCTGCTTCAGTGCTGCCTGAAATGCTGGAATTAACCAATACACAAAGACTTTTTCACGGGCGGAGGCAGTGGCACAGTGGTATTATCTCCTGTTTAATCTAGGTACTCAGGGCAAAGTCATAGAGGTTCAAATCCCACCATGGCAGATAGTGACATATTCAATTCCTGGAATTAAAATATCTCTATTTACCATGGAAACCTTTGCCTATTGTAAAGACCTTCCTAGTTTACTGGTGTTCCGTAAAGAACAAAAGGGGTTTAGAGGTATTTAGGTGAAACACAGAGAGATAGTACTAGCACCATGGTTGACATGAATGAGATGGGGTGGAGGTCCTGTTCCCATGTGGTATTGCTCTATGAGTAACAGATACAAAATGCTGGAGGAACTCAGCAAGCCAGGCAGCATCTATGGAGGGGAATAAACAACAATGTTTCAGGCTGAGACCCTTCATCAGGATTGGAAAGGAAGTGGGCAGAACTCAGAATAAGAAAGTAGCGGGAAGGGATGAAGTAAGAAGCTGGGAGGTGATAGGTGGAAAAGGTAAAGGGCTGAAGACGAAGGAGTCTGATAGGAGGGGTGAGAAGACCATTGGAGGAAGGAAAGGAGGAGGGGAACCGGGGAAGGCAATAGGCAGGTGAGGAGAAGAGAAAGGGTAAGAGGGGAGACGGTGGGGAATGAAAGGAGAGGAAAAATTACTCTGTGAGACTACTTTAGCACTTTCAAAAAAGCAATTGAAAATGTGTAACGGAAACAAAATTTGTTTCCACACATTTTCACATATTTGTAAATTGAACTACCAATTTCTATAAAATTAGTTGATAATGGGGGAAAAATCTATGTTTTATAAAGAAAAGCTTTCTGCTGGCTAATGAATGTCCTTTTCATTGCATCAGATTTTGACTTCAGTGTGCCGGGATCAATGAAGCTTCATAATCTCATCTCCAAGTTAAAGAAATGGATAAAGATCCTCGAGGCAAAAACCAAGCAGCTTCCTAAATTCTTTCTGATCGAGGAGAAGTGTCGGTTTCTTAGTAACTTCTCTGCACAGACGGCAGATGTGGAGATCCCGGGAGAGTTCCTTATGCCCAAGCCAACACATTATTACATTAAAATTGCACGGTTAGTGGATCATCTGTATGTTTGTAACATCTGGTGTGTAATGACGGTGCTTTCTTTCTGTACATTCTCTGACCTATACTCAATGGCCACTTTATTAGTTACAAGAGGTACTGTGTATATTTCTGTATGTTCCTGGTCTTCTGCTGCTGTAGCAAATTCACTTCAAAGTTGGACAGATTGTGCGTTCAGAGAAGCTCACTGTACACCACTGTTGGTGACCACCACATGAAGTCATTTGAGTTGCCGTCACCCTTCCTCTCAGCTTGAACCAGTCTGACCCTTCTCCTCTGACCTCTCATTAACAAGGTGTCTTTGCCCATTGAGCTGCCGCTAACTGAATTTTTTTTTTGTTTTTCACATCATTCTCTGTAAACTCTAGAGACTGTTGTGCATAAAAATTCCAGGAAATCAGCAGTCTGAGATTTTCAAACCACCCTGTCAGGCACCAATTATTCCACAGTCAAAGTCACTTAACCAACTTTTCTTCCCCATTCTGTTGTTTGGTCTGAACAACAACTGAACCTCTTGACCATGTTTGCATGCTTTTATGCATTGAGCTGCTGTCATGTGATTGATTAAATATCTGCATTAACAAGCAGATGTACCTAATAAAGTGGCTGCTGAGTGTATTTTCTTGTGCTGCACAGTGGGTAGTGAGCTCAGAAGATTTTGAGTTCAAGTCCCACTCCAGACACCCCAATCCAAAAATCTCAGCAGAGCCTCCCAGTACATCAAGAAAATGCCACGCTGTTTGAGATAACATCTTCCGACTGAGGTTTTAAAGTTGAGGTCCAGTCTGCCCTTGCTGTTAACATTATAGGAAGGGTGTCAGTAATCTAGAAAGGGTGTAGGAATGATCAACAGGTGTATCGCCAAGACTGATGGGCTGGAGTTCTAAGGAGTGATTGGGCAGAAAGGGACTGTTTTGCCTGGATTGACTATTGAAAGGCCTAGATAGAGTAGATGCGGGGAGGGTGGTTCCGACAGTGGGCGAGTCTAGGACCGGAGGGCACAATGATGTCATTTTAGAACAGAGATGAGGAATTTCTTTAGGCAAACGATAGTGAATCTGTAGAATTTATTGCCACATATGGCTGTTGGGCAAGTTATTGGGTATATTTAAAGCAGAAGTTGATTGGTTCTTGATTAGTAAGGGTGTCAAAGGTTATGGGGAGAAGACAAGAGTGAGGTTGAGAGGGATAACAGGAAATTGCCCATGATGGAATTGCAGAGCTGATGTGATGGGCTGAAAGGCCTAATTCTGCTTCTATGCTCTATACAAAGAGGGGACGTAGTTAGGTGAGACAGTCACAGTCTTTTCCCCAGGTGAGTCTAAAACTAGAGGGCATAGATTTAAGGTGAGAGGGAAGAGGATACAGGAGACTTCAGGCAAGTTTTCAAATAGAGGTCAGAATCAGTATTAGGTTTAGTATCACCGGCATTTGTCATGAAGAAGCTATTCCTGAAATATTGAGTGTGTGTCTTCAGGCTTCTGTACCATCCTACTTGATGGTAGCAATGAGATGAGCTGGTGGGGTTATTGAATGAGCTGCTAGAAGAGAGTGCTGAGTTGGTACAGTAACAGCTACGTTGCACAAACACAGATTCTGCAGGTACTGAAAGTTTTGAGCAACACACACATGATGCTGGAGAAACTCAGGCAGCATCTTTGGAGAGGGATTAACAGTTAAAATTTTGGGCCAAGACCTTTCATCAGGACTGAAAAGGAAGGGATTAGAAACTAGAATAAGAAGGTGGGTCTAGGGAAGAAGTCCAGCAGATTGTTGCTGCAGCTTTGAGCACCCACAGTCTCGCTGGTGTCTCATTTCTTCACAGGGGATTGTGCTTTTTGTTGCAACTATCCATGGTTGTGTGGCTGGGGGAGCTGGGAGAACTGACATAGATATGATGAGCCAAATGGCCAATGACATGGCATCCTCACCTCGTGCATCAGCATATTGTTTGTCAGTCTGAATAACATCCTTTGTGCACCAGGTTCATGCCCAGAGTGGAGATTGTACAGAAGCATAACACCGCAGCACGTAGACTCTACATTCGGGGTCACAATGGCAAAATTTACCCGTACCTGGTGATGAATGACGCCTGTCTGACAGAGTCTCGGCGGGAAGAGCGCGTTCTGCAGCTACTGAGGTTACTGAACCCCTGCCTGGAGAAGCGAAAGGAGACCACAAAGAGGCACCTTTTTTTCACAGGTACAGAGTGCAGACCTGTGTCTGTCTCTTTTAATTTAAATTTTATTTCATTTTATATAGAGATTTAGCGCAGTTAGCAGGCCCTACCAGCCCAAGGAACCTGTGCCAAGGAGTTTTATTTATCACATGTACATCGAAACGTGCAGTGAAATGTGTTGTTGACCAACGCAGTCCAAGGATGTGCCTGGGGGCAATCTGCAAGTGTTGTCATAGTTCTGGCACCAATGTAGCAATGCCCTAACCAGACATCCTTGGAGTGTGGGAGGAAGAAATTTGTATGTTCTTCCCGTGCGCTCGGGGGTTTCCTCCAGGAGCTCCTGTCTCCTGCTGCAGTCCAGAGACGTACCGGTTACTGGGTTAATTGGTCACTGTAAACTATCCTGTGGTTAAGCTGGAGTTAAATGAGTGGTGCTGGGTGGTGTAGCTCGTTGGGCTGAAAGGGCCAGTTCCACACTGTCTCTCTAAATTAACAATAACCCATATGTCACTAAATTGTGGATAGAAACTGGAGCTCTCAGAGAAAACTCGTGCGGTTACAGGAATAACGTACGAACTCCTTAGGGATAGCAGCGGAAAATGAAGCTGGGTGTTGGCGTTGCAATAATATTATGCATTGCATGCTTTCTCCAGTCAAATCACTAAGTCTCATTTCTGTCTGTGTTAGAGTTTCCTGTGTGTAAATTGGCTGCTTTCTACAAAATAATTGGATCATTAAGTGATTTAAGACTTTATGCTTTATTCCTCCATCTCTCTTTCTGCACTTTCTCCCTTCCCTCTGCCTGTTCCCACTCTACACTTCTCATTTAACACACGATGTACATTTGTAAATCTGATAGCTGTGTTTAAATGAAACCACGTGGATTAATTGCTCTCTAGTACCACTCTATCATGTAAGTCAGCTCCATCATGGGCACTATCCTCCTCAGATGATTGCTTCAAAAAGGTGGCACCCATCATTAAGGACCCCCATCACCTAGGTCATGCCCTCTTCTCGTTGCTACTATCAAGGAGGAGGTACAGGAGCCTGAAGACACACACTCAATGTTTCAGGAACAACTTCTTTTCCGCCATCAAATTTCTGAATGGACAATAAACCCATAAATACTAACCTCACTATTCTTTCCCCTCTATTTTTCATTACATTTATTTTTATATATATACTTACTGTAATTTATAAATTTATTACTATGTATTGCAATGTACTGCTGCTGTAAAACAGTAAATTTCATGACGTATGCCAGTGATATGAAACCGGATTATGATTTTCCTGACGTTAGATATCGGTGATGTTCCCATTCATTTACTTCCTCTGTCCTCCCAGAAGGTAGTAGGTGCAGGTTTGATTTATTGCTATCAACATCCATCCACCAAACTTAGTTTTTAATCAGTGCTCCACAGAATGTATAATGGCTTGACATGGCAACTGCTCTGTCTGTGACCACAAGAAATTCCAGAGTTCACAACTCAGCACATCATGGAAACCAGAGTCGAGGCTTATCACTAGCAGTGATTAACAGTGATTTACTGCTTTATCAGTAAAGCAGCCAGAATAATCAAAAACCCTTCCCACTCCGGACATTCTCACCTCTCCCCTCTGCCATCAGGCAGGAGATGCAGAATACCATCAGGCTCAAAAGCAGCTCCCTCATAAAATAAGTTAGATTCTTGACCTCATAATCTACAGTGCATCACTGTGATCTTACTGTCTGCACTGCACATCCTGTGTAACTGTGACACTTTATTCTGCATTATGTTATTGCTTTTCCCATGTACGGCCTGTATAATGATCTGATCTGCATGAACAGATACGAGACAAGTTTTTCACTGTATGACAGTAATAAACCAATTCCAATTCCAATTAACATTTAGAGTAGAGCAAATACTTAAGAAAGCTTTACATGTTCACAAGCTAGTGGCTTTCTTCTCAGTCAGTGAAATGTTGTCACTGTGTCATGAAGAGTGGCAGATTCAGATTCACATTTTATATATCCAAAGTACATGAAAACATAGAGTGAAATGTGTTGCATTAACAACCAACACAACTCGCAAATATTGCCTCTCATTCCGGTACCAACATAGCACGCCCTCAGTGTTAAACATGAGACTCTGCAGATGCTGAAAATCCAGAGTAACACATACAAAATAATGGAGGAAACCAGCAGGTCGGACGGCATCCATGGAGAGGGATGAACAGTTGATGTTTCAGGCCGAGACCTTTCATCAGGACTTGTTTATTCATTTCCTTAGATGCTGCCTGACCTGCTGAGTTCCTCCAGCATCTTGTGTGTGTTACTCAGAATGTTCAACAGAATAACGCAAGCAGCAGCAACTAGGACAGAACAAAGTAAGACAATAGCAGCTACACAAACTCCTTTCCGACACTTCCACCTGCCCACCCCCTCACACACATGTAGACAAGCCTCCAGTCCCAGGACAAGCTGCCTCTGGTCCTCCAGTTCTTGGCCCTGGACCCTTAGACTTGCAGACATCAGTCCTCTCGCCTCCAGTCCCCAGCCCAGACTCACAGACTCGACTTCAAGCCACTACCTCTGGACTGGGTGACTTCGTTCAGCAATTCGCTGCAAACAATGAGATAACATTTTAATGATGCTGGCTGCAATTATCTCATTATCTTTGTCAGTGTGTGTTTTGTGGCCAGCACTGTTCATAGCTGCCTTGCCTGATATCCGATTTTTGATTTTCTCACGCAGTGCCACGTGTGGTCGCGGTCTCCCCTCAGATGAGGCTGGTTGAAGACAACCCGTCTTCGCTCTCCCTCGTGGAGATCTATAAGCAGCGCTGCGCGAAGAAGGGTATTGAGCATGACAACCCGATATCCCGTTACTATGACAGGCTGGCCACCGTACAGGCCAGAGGAACACAAGCCAGTCATCAGGTATGACGTGCATTGAAGAGACTGTTTTCTCAAAGTTAAAGTATATATACTTTATGCCACCGTGTACAGCCCTGAAATCTATCTTCTTGCAGACACTTACAGGAGAAATAAGAAATACAGTAGAACTTGTGGGCGACTTGGTAACGTAGTGGTTAGCACAATACTTTATAGTACAGGTGACCCGGGTTCAATTCTCACCACTGCCCGTAAGGGGTTTGTACGTTCTCCCTGTGACCGCATGGGTTTCCTCCGGGTGCTCCGGTTTCCTCCCACAGTCCAAAGACGTACTGGTTGGTAGGTTAATTAGTCAGTGTAAATTGTCCCACAATTAGACTAGGGTGATTGGGTGATTGTTGGGAGGCCCGGCTCAAAGGGCTGAAGAGGTCTATTCTGCACTGTATTTTGATAAATAAGTAACATCTCTGCAAAAAGAAAGACTGACTAACAGTGTGCAAAAGAAGACAGATTGTGCAAATAATATTAAAACAAATATATAAATAAATAATACTGAGAATGTGAGCTATAGAGTCCTTGAAAATGAGACTGCAGGTTGGGAAGTTAGGTCAGCATAGTGGTGAGAAGTTATCCACACTGGTTCGGGAGTCTGATGGTTGAAGGGTAATAACTGTTCCTGTTCTTAGTTGTGTGGGACCTAGTACTCCCGTACCTCCTGCCCAGTGGTATTAGCAAGAAGAGAGCATGTCCTGGATGATGGGCTCCTTAAAGGTGAACGCTGCTTTCTCATGGTGGCGCTCTTTGTCAATGTGCTCCGTGGTGGGAAGGGAGAGCTTTGCATGTGATGGACTGGGCTGATTCACCATTTTCTGTAGTGCATAGATGTGTAGGCTTCGTAGGAGAAGGAAGCATTAAACTGCTTCTTAAACATTTCCTTCCATTCTGCCTGTTCCTGTTCTGTTCTGTTGTGGCTGTGTAAAACTTCGGTTTCGGCTGCATTTGGAGAATTGTGCTCAGTTATCCTTCCCATTGCAGGAAGAATGTGCAGGCTTTGGAGAGGGTACAGAAGAGGTTCACCAGGAGTAGAGAATATTAAACTACAAGGGATGGTTGGACAAACTTTCCTTTCCTCTGCAGCATCAAAGCCTGAAGGGGCAACCTAATAGACATTAATACTGGCAAGGAGTATTGTAAGCAGTTTTATGACCCTTATCTATGAAAGGATGTGCTAGACCCACAGAAGGTCTATGAGAATGATCTTGTGAATGAAAGAGTTAATATATGAGGAGTGTTTTGTTGGCTTCGGGCCTGTACTCAGTGGAGTTTAGGAAGGTCGGGGTGGGTGGTTGCATTGAAACCTATTGAATATTGAAAGATTTAGAGAGGATGTTTTCTATAGTAGGGAAGTCTAGGACCAGAGGGCACAACCTCAGAATAGAAGGACACCCCTTTGGAACGGAGATGAGGGGCAATCTTTTTAGAGAGTTGGTGGTGAATCTGTGGAATTCATTGCCATGGACAACTGTAGAGGCCAAGTCACTGGGTATATTTAAAGTGGAGGTTGATAGGTTGGTCAGTAAGGGTATCAAAGGTTATGGGGAGAAGGCAAGAAAATGGGGTTGACAGTGATGATAAATCAACCCTGATGGAATGGTGGAGCAGATTCAAAGGGCTGAATGGCCTAATTCTGCTTTTGGTCTTGGAAAAAATATAAGAAGCAAAGATAGGGTAGATAGTCAGAGTCTCCTTGCCAGAGTAGAAATCGAATATTCATGGGCATAACTTTGAGAAAGGAGTAGGGAAAGATTTAAAGGAACATATGCAGAACAAGTTTTTTATACAGAGAGTGTTAGGTGCCTAGAATGGGCTGCCACGGGAGGTAGTGAATTATAATTGGGTTTATTATCACTGACGTGTCATAAAATTCATTATTTTGTGGCAGTGGAACAGTTCAAGGCATAAACATTACTATAAATTGTAAAATAAATAGTGCAAAAGCCGGCTAATGAGGTCGTGTTCATGGTCCATTCAGAAATCTGATGACAGAGGGGGGAAAGCTGTTAAAGAGTCATAGAGTATGACAGCACAGAGACAGGACCCTTGGCCCATCTAGTCTGTGCTGAATTGTTATTCTGCTTAGTCCCATTGACCCATACTTGGACCATAGCCATCCATACCCCTCCCATCCATGTACTTAACCAAACTTCTCTTAAATGTTGCAATCAAGTTCACCACTTCTACTGGCAGCTTGTCCTTAAATACTTCACCTTTCACCCTTAACCTATGACCTCTAACTCTAGTCTCACCCAACCTGCTTGCATTAACCTTTATCTGCCCCTCATAATTTTGTGTGTACTAAAATTAGTTTGGCTCAGAGATGGTTTTGGAAGGAGAACATGGGGAGGGAGGAGATCTTCAGGGCAGCAGAGCAGGGAGGTCTGAGTGACAGCAAAGAGCAAAGAGATGAGGAGAAGGCTGTAAAATATCATCTGCCACTTACCGCTGAAGGACCTACGACTTTGAAACCAGGGTCACTTCAGAGCACAGTGATTTATTGCAGAACATCAAGAGCGATGTAATTTATGTGCAGTGGGTTCCGGTCTCTGTCTACCAGGAGTAGAGTGTAATATTTCAATCAACCTATAATCTTATCACAATTGCCAGACTCCCACTCTGCATTTACTCCGTTCTGAAGGTCACGGACCAGCCTCTCCTTAATCATTTGCATTCCTTCGGATCTGAGAGAGTACCTGGCCATTATACTAACCCCTCCCCAAGTGTCCTGGACCCTCCCAATACAGTCCCAAACAATGTTTTAATTTGCCTACACAAAAAGCTGGAGGAGCTCATCAGGTCAGGCAGCACCTATGGAGATGAATAAACCGTCGATGTTTTGGGCTGAGACCCTTCGTCAGGACTGGGAAGGAAGGGGGAGGAAGCCAGAGCAAGAAGGTGGGAGCAGGGTGAGGGAGTTTAGATAAAAGGTGATAGGTGAAGCCAAGTGGGCAGGAAGGGGGAAAGAACTGGAAAAGAAGGAATCTGATAGGAGGGGTGAGTGGAGCATGGGAGAAAGGGAAAAAGGAGGGACACCAGGGGAGGTGATAGGCAGAAGAGGAGGGAAGGGGGAGAAGAAAATACTGGAAGGGGAAATCGATGTTCATGCCATCAGATGGGAGGCTACTTAGACGGAATATGAGGTGATGCTCCTCCGCCCTGAGAGTGGTCTCATCATGGCTAAAGAGGAGGCATGTCGGAATGGGAATAGGAATTAAAATGGTTGCCTGACCTGCTGAGTTCTTCCTGTATTTCGCTCCAGCTTTCTAGCATCTGCAGAATCTCTTGCGTTCTTACAATGCCTGGTTTATTACCTTTCTCGTTGCAGCCATCTTTGATGCTGCTCTCTTTCCTGCCGACACTCCAAGGTCTCACTCACTAATCATTCTGTTTGAGTCACCGTTTTTCAACGTGATGTGTGATAATGTAGCTCAGAACCATCCATTATTCTTATTTCCATATTCAAGGTCCATTCTGCCTTCATGTTAGGTTGCTTAGCAAACGCCTTTACATACTTAACGTTGTAACAGCTCAGTGAGGATGCTGACAGGAATCAAGGCCTGAGTTTTTATTTATTTAGAGCTACAGCGTGGAGCAGGCCCTTCCAGCCCACCGAGCCACGCTGCCCAGCTACCCACAGCTTAATCCCGAGCATAATCACAGGGCTGTTTACAATGACCAATTAACCTACTAACTGGAACATCTTTGGGCTGTGGGAGGAAACCAGAATACCCGGGGCAAACCCATCCACGCACAGGGAAGAACATATAATCTTTCTTACAGAGGACGCTAGAGTTGAACTCTGAATTCTGACACCTCAAACTGTACTAGCATTGTGCTAACCACTATGGTTAACGTGTTGTCCCGGTTTATAAGGAGTGGCTGGGTCTTAATTCCTTGGAATGAAAGGCGGCTTTATAGAAATGTTTAAATTCACGTGAGGCAGAGGTAAAATGGATGGCAACGGGGACAGCACACTGGTGTGGTGGGTAACACAATCAAATCACATCAGTGAGGATCGTGCTAGGCAGCCCACAAGTATCGCCATGTTTCCAGCGCCAACGTAGCGTGCCCAAAGCTCATAACAAGATGAGGAGGAATTTCTTTAGTCAGAGGGTGATGAATCTGTGTAATTCATTGCCACAGACAGCTGTGGGGGCCAAGTCATTGGGTATTTTTAAAGCAGAGCTTGATAGGTTCTTGGTTAGCCAGGGCAGCAGAGGTTACAGGGAGAAAGCAGGAGAATGGGGTTGAGAGGGGTAATAAATCAGCCATGGTGGAATGGCCGAACAGACTTAATGGGCCAAACGGCCTAATTCTTCTCCTATGGTTTAAGGTTTCTCCAAGTTTTTCCCTTCCAAGCAACTACCCAGTGTACGTGTTGTTTCTATACCTGCTCCATCGTTGCATGTATTTAATGGGCAGCTTGACAGGTTCTCAACCAATAAGAGTGTTAAAAGTTGCATGAAGGCAGGAGAATGGGATTGAGAGGGAAAACATTTCAGCCATGATGGAATGGTGGAACAGAGTCAAAGGGTCGAATGGCCTAACTCAAGTTCAGTACTCATGTGTAGCTCTTCGTCCACTTGCACATCTGCCTCACTGTGTGAGCTTCGGCGTCTGTCTTTAAACCTGAGCTGCGTTGAGGTGTTGCCAGTGTGTGCTTTTGGGAGAAGCTTGCATTTCATTCGTGGGGAGGTGGCAGGAGTGGCGAGGAGAGAAAAGTAATCAGATCTCCAAAGAGCAGGTCACAGTTTATGCTCAGGGAAACGCAACGTACTATCCGTGTTAACATGAACAGATCGCTGGAAAGGTTAAATTGCATGTCTGCCTGTAGACACTTCATACAGACCAAATCAGGTAGTGTATTGAAAGGATTAGCAGTCAATAAAATCTGAGTTTGCAAAGTGTACGTGCTTTCAATCACAGAACTGGCAGGAGATGTTCTTTCCTGGACAAAACATCCCTAAAGTAGGTACAGCAGTTCTTCTGTAGTTGAGAAGAGGTCCGTCGTCAGCATGGGCTGGTTGGGCCATAGGGCCTGTATTCCTGCCATGTTGATCTCTGACTCCTGGGCACTCGGTGACATTTCTGCACTCGGTCTCTAGGTCCTGCGCGATATTCTGAAGGAGGTCCAGGGTAACATGGTTCCACGGAGCATGCTGAAGGAATGGGCTCTGCACACCTTCCCCAACGCCACCGACTACTGGACCTTCCGCAAAATGTTCACCATTCAGCTGGCACTGATTGGCTTTGCTGAGTTTGTGCTCCACTTGAATCGCCTGAACCCAGAGATGCTGCAGATCGCACAGGTACGCGTCATCTCCTCTGCTTTGTGACTGAAGCCTGGGTCTGGGCTTGAGATGATGCACAAGCATGCTCCGTCAGAAGAGCTATCAGTAAGCTTGAGTGAGTGGGGAGAAAATTTACAAGGAGGATGAAAGGTGTAAAGATGATAAAAAGCACAGATGGAGTGGACAGCCAGAGACTTTTTCCAGGGCAGAAATGGCTAATACAAGAGGGTATAATTTTAAAGTGATAGGGTGGGATGTCAGAGGTAAGCTTGTTTTACAGAGTGGTAGGTGTCAGGGATGGTGGTAGAGACAAATACAGTGGGGTCATTTAAGAGACTTCTAGATAGGCACATGGACTATGTGGGAGGCAAGGGTTTGATTGATCTTGGTGGAGGTTAAAAGGTCAGCACAACATTGTGGGCTGAAGGGCCTGGACTGTTCTCTGTTTCCAGGACTTGAGAACCTGAGTTATAGGGAAAGGTTGATTAAGTTAGGACTTTATTCACTGGAGTGTGGGAGAATGAGGGGAGATCTTATTGTAGTGCAGAATAAAGTGTACAGTTACAGAGAAAGTGCAGTGCAAGCGGACGATAAGGTGCAAGGCCATAACAAAGTAGACCTTGAGGTCAAGAGTCCGTTTTTATCATACTAGGGAACTATTCAGTAGTCTTCTATCAGGCTTCTGTCTGATGGGAGGGGTGGTTGGTGTGTTTTCAATGTGTGAGTCACTGTTTGACCTTGTGTTCCAGGACACCGGGAAGCTCAACGTTGCCTATTTCAGGTTCGACATCAATGACTCCACCGGCGATCTGGATGCCAACCGTCCTGTGCCATTCCGACTCACCCCGAACATCTCTGAGTTCCTCACCACCATTGGCGTGTCCGGGCCACTCACAGCCTCCATGATCGCTGTTGCCAGGTGCTTCGCACAGCCAAACTTCAAAGTAAGGCTCACGGGCTGAGTACGGGACTGCCTGTTCTACCAGTGTATCAGTGGGATCTGTCCGTGAGGCTCACGGGCTGAGTACGGGACTGCCTGTTCTACCAGTGTATCAGTGGGATCTGTCAGTGAGGCTCACGGGCTGAGTACGGGACTGCCTGTTCTACCAGTGTATCAGTGGGGAGATCTGTCCGTGAGGCTCACGGGCTGAGTACGGGACTGCCTGTTCTACCAGTGTATCAGTGGGATCTGTCAGTGAGGCTCACGGGCTGAGTACGGGACTCCCTGTTCTACCAGTGTATCAGTGGGGAGATCTGTCCGTGAGGCTCACGGGCTGAGTACGGGACTGCCTGTTCTACCAGTGTATCAGTGGGGAGATCTGTCCGTGAGGCTCACGGGCTGAGTACGGGACTGCCTGTTCTACCAGTGTATCAGTGGGATCTGTCAGTGAGGCTCACGGGCTGAGTACGGGACTGCCTGTTCTACCAGTGTATCAGTGGGATCTGTCAGTGAGGCTCACGGGCTGAGTACGGGACTCCCTGTTCTACCAGTGTATCAGTGGGGAGATCTGTCCGTGAGGCTCACGGGCTGAGTACGGGACTGCCTGTTCTACCAGTGTATCAGTGGGATCTGTCAGTGAGGCTCACGGGCTGAGTACGGGACTCCCTGTTCTACCAGTGTATCAGTGGGATCTGTCAGTGAGGCTCACGGGCTGAGTACGGGACTGCCTGTTCTACCAGTGTATCAGTGGGATCTGTCAGTGAGGCTCACGGGCTGAGTACGGGACTCCCTGTTCTACCAGTGTATCAGTGGGATCTGTCAGTGAGGCTCACGGGCTGAGTACGGGACTCCCTGTTCTACCAGTGTATCAGTGGGATCTGTCAGTGAGGCTCACGGGCTGAGTACGGGACTCCCTGTTCTACCAGTGTATCAGTGGGATCTGTCAGTGAGGCTTACGGGCTGAGTACGGGACTGCCTGTTCTACCAGTGTATCAGTGGGATCTGTCAGTGAGGCTCACGGGCTGAGTACGGGACTGCCTGTTCTACCAGTGTATCAGTGGGGAGATCTGTCCGTGAGGCTCACGGGCTGAGTACGGGACTGCCTGTTCTACCAGTGTATCAGTGGGATCTGTCAGTGAGGCTCACGGGCTGAGTACGGGACTCCCTGTTCTACCAGTGTATCAGTGGGGAGATCTGTCCGTGAGGCTCACGGGCTGAGTACGGGACTGCCTGTTCTACCAGTGTATCAGTGGGATCTGTCAGTGAGGCTCACGGGCTGAGTACGGGACTCCCTGTTCTACCAGTGTATCAGTGGGATCTGTCAGTGAGGCTCACGGGCTGAGTACGGGACTGCCTGTTCTACCAGTGTATCAGTGGGATCTGTCAGTGAGGCTCACGGGCTGAGTTCGGGACTCCCTGTTCTACCAGTGTATCAGTGGGATCTGTCAGTGAGGCTCACGGGCTGAGTACGGGACTCCCTGTTCTACCAGTGTATCAGTGGGATCTGTCAGTGAGGCTCACGGGCTGAGTACGGGACTCCCTGTTCTACCAGTGTATCAGTGGGATCTGTCAGTGAGGCTCACGGGCTGAGTACGGGACTCCCTGTTCTACCAGTGTATCAGTGGGGAGATCTGTCAGTGAGGCTCACGGGCTGAGTACGGGACTGCCTGTTCTACCAGTGTATCAGTGGGGAGATCTGTCAGTGAGGCTCACGGGCTGAGTACGGGACTCCCTGTTCTACCAGTGTATCAGTGGGATCTGTCAGTGAGGCTTACGGGCTGAGTACGGGACTGCCTGTTCTACCAGTGTATCAGTGGGGAGATCTGTCAGTGAGGCTCACGGGCTGAGTACGGGACTCCCTGTTCTACCAGTGTATCAGTGGGATCTGTCAGTGAGGCTCAGGGGCTGAGTACAGGACTGCCTGTTCTACCAGTGTATCAGTGGGGAGATCTGTCCGTGAGGCTCACGGGCTGAGTACGGGACTGCCTGTTCTACCAGTGTATCAGTGGGATCTGTCAGTGAGGCTCACGGGCTGAGTACGGGACTCCCTGTTCTACCAGTGTATCAGTGGGGAGATCTGTCAGTGAGGCTCACGGGCTGAGTACGGGACTCCCTGTTCTACCAGTGTATCAGTGGGATCTGTCAGTGAGGCTCAAGGGCTGAGTACAGGACTGCCTGTTCTACCAGTGTATCAGTGGGGAGATCTGTCCGTGAGGCTCACGGGCTGAGTACGGGACTGCCTGTTCTACCAGTGTATCAGTGGGATCTGTCAGTGAGGCTCACGGGCTGAGTACGGGACTGCCTGTTCTACCAGTGTATCAGTGGGATCTGTCAGTGAGGCTCATGGGCTGAGTACGGGACTCCCTGTTCTACCAGTGTATCAGTGGGATCTGTCAGTGAGGCTCACGGGCTGAGTACGGGACTCCCTGTTCTACCAGTGTATCAGTGGGATCTGTCAGTGAGGCTCACGGGCTGAGTACGGGACTCCCTGTTCTACCAGTGTATCAGTGGGATCTGACAGTGAGGCTCACGGGCTGAGTACGGGACTGCCTGTTCTACCAGTGTATCAGTGGGATCTGTCAGTGAGGCTCATGGGCTGAGTACGGGACTCCCTGTTCTACCAGTGTATCAGTGGGATCTGTCAGTGAGGCTCACGGGCTGAGTACGGGACTCCCTGTTCTACCAGTGTATCAGTGGGATCTGTCAGTGAGGCTCACGGGCTGAGTACGGGACTCCCTGTTCTACCAGTGTATCAGTGGGATCTGTCAGTGAGGCTCACGGGCTGAGTACGGGACTCCCTGTTCTACCAGTGTATCAGTGGGATCTGTCAGTGAGGCTCACGGGCTGAGTACGGGACTGCCTGTTCTACCAGTGTATCAGTGGGATCTGTCAGTGAGGCTTACGGGCTGAGTACGGGACTGCCTGTTCTACCAGTGTATCAGTGGGGAGATCTGTCAGTGAGGCTCACGGGCTGAGTATGGGACTGCCTGTTCTACCAGTGTATCAGTGGGGAGATCTGTCAGTGAGGCTCACGGGCTGAGTACGGGACTGCCTGTTCTACCAGTGTATCAGTGGGGAGATCTGTCAGTGAGGCTTACGGGCTGAGTACAGGACTGCCTGTTCTACCAGTGTATCAGTGGGGAGATCTGTCAGTGAGGCTCACGGGCTGAGTACGGGACTGCCTGTTCTACCAGTGTATCAGTGGGATCTGTCAGTGAGGCTCAGGGGCTGAGTACGGGACTGCCTGTTCTACCAGTGTATCAGTGGGGAGATCTGTCCGGTAGGCTCACGGGCTGAGTACGGGACTGCCTGTTCTACCAGTGTATCAGTGGGGAGATCTGTCAGTGAGGCTCACGGGCTGAGTATTCAACCCCCTGTTCTACCAGTCTCGGTGGGGAAGGGTGTTGCGTGAGGTGAAGAAGTGGAGGACTCCCACTGTTAGTTAATAAGAATTAACCACAGCTAATGTTGAAGGTGGGAATAGATAGAGCAGTCCCTTCTAACCCTTTCCACCCACCCTTCACTCCTTTCCAATCAACACCCTCCCTTTCCCCTTCCCCACACTCACTCTCTTTTACTCTATACCTCTCTATCTATCTCTCCCATCTACTGCTCGCTCCTATCTCTCTCTTTCTTCCTCTACCGCTCCACCTCTACCTCTCTCTGACCCCCTGTCTCTGCCCCCCTCTCTCTGCTGCCCCTCTCTGGCCCTCCCTCTACCCCCTCTCTCTCTCTACCCCCCATTCACTAGCCCCTCTCTCTACCCCCTTTCTACAATCCCCTCTACTTGCCCCCTCTCTCTCCTTACCTCCACCCCTCTTTCTTTCCCTCTACATCTCTCCTCCTATCTCCCTCTCTTTGTCTCTCTATCTCACAGCCTGGATGTGGCCAGCAGTTGAGACTTGGCAGCAGGTACCCAGGCAAGGTTCACACAAGCCCTGCAGAGAACATACGTGTACTGTCTCTCTGGACTAAGTGGCCTCGGTGTTTAACCACTCGGGGTCTAGTTATCCTGGGCTCCATGACTTAACAATCCTTGTTCAGTCTTTCACAGAGAAGTGATGAGCTTTGTTCCGTTTTGATCAGAATGAGAGGAGACTGTAAGATCTCCAGGACTGTCAGATGCCTAACATTTCTGATTAGCAACCTATCACATTTAATTTTCTCTGCACTGAAAAATTCTGCTTTGATGGTTGGGTTAACAGACTGTCATAAACAATTCAAACATGATGCTTCCCACAGCCGCTGCAGTGTGCGATGTTCCTGCAATGGGCCAGGAGCAGCTTCTAACTCTCCTTTGCTCAGCCACACTGACTCTCCTTTTATTCCCAGTCTCCTGTTTCACTCATGCCCTCTCCCGCCACCTCCTGCCTGTCCCTTTCTCTTGCCCCATCTCATCCCCCTCCACCACTCTCTCTCCCTGCTGCCTGCTTCAGCCCACCCCGCCCTTTCCATCTCTGTTCACCCTCCCTCTCCCCTGCAAGACTCCCCACCCCATCACCCACTCTTGCACCCATCTCTCTCCACTTGCCTGACCCAATTACCACTCCCCCACCCTGTGACCCCTCCATTACTCCATTATCGTCCCCGCTTGTTCGTCCCTCCCCTGCCCCATCCACCTCCCTCACCTGGTTCCCTTCCCTCAACTGCCTGCCATCCCGTCCTCTCCCTGTCCTTCCCAGTCCCTCATGCCCCTCCTGCAGTGAAGGCTGCGTCCACAACCTCCTGCATCTCCTGACAGTCACCCTCCGTCCCAGATCTGAACTGTCCCGGACCGCTTCAAGCTGTCACTGCTTGCTGTGTGTTTTCCCCTTATTGCCGTAACCTCGCCATTGCTGGGGAGCTGCTGCGCCGATGACGGTTCTGACCCTTCTCCCTCCTCCGTAGGTGGATGGCGTCCTGAAGGCCGTGCTGCGGGACGAAATCATCGCCTGGCACAAGAAGACGCAGGAGGACACATCCTCGCCGCTGTCGGCCGCCGGCCAGCCGGAGAACATGGACAGCCAGCAACTGGTCTCTCTGGTACAGAAGGCGGTGACGGCCATCATGACCCGGCTGCACAGCCTGGCTCAGTTCGAGGGCGGCGAGAGCAAGGTCAACACACTCGTGGCGGCTGCCAACACCCTGGACAACCTCTGCCGCATGGACCCCGCCTGGCACCCCTGGCTCTGATGTCCTCGTCCGTTTGCCCCAGGAGGATATTTCATTCCCTGCATCATTACTTGGTTATGGGCACTGGGGATTACTGTTATCCCACTGACCCCCCCGTGTAATCGCTGCATGGCGATTGTTTTTTAAACGGGACATTAAGACAGGTGGAGAAAGGGGTGTCCAAAACAGCAGCTCCCTTCGTCTGTCACTCTATCAGGGAGCAGAGCGTTCTCCAATGGGAGAGAGAGGAGAGTTCAGTTAAATATGTTCAGAAAAGGTCAGAAAACTGGGAGGGGTTGGTGGGGGGGAGGGGGAGGGGCACCATAAAAGCGCAGCAATGAAGTCAACTTAATAGTAACTCTTTGTGTTCAAGCCTTAGAGTGGAATTTGTGAGAGAGAGAGGCAAGGTGCGGTATATATCACAAGAAAAGCAAGCCTTTCGAGTTAAGCTCATTCCCCCCCTCTCCTGCCGCCAAGTACCCACAGGATTTTTACATCATTTTCAAGTTTCACTTGCCACAGTGTATTTGTACAGACAGATGCCTTTCCAGTGAAGATGGGACTGGGTGTTGAGCGAATACTGCACTTTGTAAAAATTCAGGACACATCACGGTTCAAGGCACAAGTTACTTCTGGTATTCCACACAGGACCAGAGAGGAATCGGTTCAAATCAGTTGAAATCCATTTGTCCACTGATCTACTTGAAAACAGGACAAATTGGCTGAATGTATGAGATAGCTGCTTTAATTTTAATTTTCTCTGTGCACCACTCAGAAAAGGGAGCTGCCACTGGAATTGGACATGTTATTCCTTCTGGGTCCTGTGCAGGAGAGCCGATCGGATTCTCGGCATGGATGCCAGAAGATTTACAAGGCTCTCTTTCGCACTGTCGGAGATGCCCCCAGCAAAGAGTTTGTGGGCTTTTGTGGGGTATCGGAGATCTTTTCATAAGGAATGTGCTTTTACTGATAGAAGTCAGTTTTTGGCTCTGTACATCTTGTGTACCGTCTGTAGCTTAGTCCAACCGTTGTTTTGTAATTTATGACATTTTTATTTTTACTTTTTTTTAAATGTTAAGACCAGTGTTTTGAAATTCTCCCACAATGTGAAAGGGAACTGCATTTCTGTACAGAATCTTTTGGATAAAATAAACCCTTTTGTAATGAAAGATACTTGTATTTCACATTCGTAGTTCAATTTGCAAACATGCCACAACATGTGATTTTTGCTTATTTACATATACTGTGGATACCAGTCAGTTGGGACATAACAGGACCAGTATATTTTGGCCCAATCACGGAAATATTTAAGAAGGTACTAGAAAGAGAAACTTCTGCATAACTGAGGAACAATGACATATTTAACTGAAATACAGAACAAATTAAAACACTATCAATACTAAAGTATCTGCAATGCTCAACAGAACAACAACAAAGAAATAATGACAACTGTAATGTAAGTTTAAACAAGAAAAATAACAATTTAGGCAGCTAATAACATAACTACTATTGGTTATGTTGTTCCAAACCTATCCATTGAAGCTAGCAATTAGGGAGGCATATGGGACTCCTTGCTCTAACTGCGAGGAGTTTAGAGCACAGTTGTGAACAGGTTGTCCAGCTTCATCCCCGAAGTTCTGGATGCAATTCTGGACCACAAATTCTGGTACCTAAAGTAGGACATCCTTGCTTGAGCAGTCAGCACAGTATAGACTAATTCCTGCAACTATGGAGGATGCAGGGAGTCTGCAGAAGAAATTGGAAAGATTAGGAGAACGGGCAAAGAAGTGGCAGATCGAATGCAGTGTCGGGAGGTGCATGGTCATGCACTTTGGTAGAATGAATAAAGGCATAGACCTTTCAAAGTTCAAAGTAAATTTATCATCAAAGTACATTATACGGAGTGGCCACTGTGTGTGTTTGTGATCTTCTGCTGATTGGTTCAAGCTGACGGGAAGTCGACAGTAACTCAACTAACCACACGTTATAACAGTGGTGTGCCGAAAAACATTTCTGAACGCAGAACACATTGAACCTTGAAGTAAATGTGCTGCAGCAGCAGAAAATGACAAACATGCACACAGTGATGACTTTCATTAGGTACAGGAGGTATCTAATGTAGTGGCCACTGGGTCTTTCTTTACCATTTTACCCATCTCCCAAAAAAAAGTCATTGACTGATCTTACCTAGTTATCGCAGAGGGGCTTTATTTTCTTCCTCTTATCCTATACATCACTGCTTTTATCTTTAATCCAATAATTCTTGTCTAAAGCCATAAGCCTATCTGTGACACAAGAGATAGCTGGAAATCCAGAGCAACATGCACGAAGGTTGAATGTCCAACACCTCATGTTCTGTGTGGATGGCTTCCAAACAGACGCCATAAACATTGATTTCTCTATGTTCTGGTAATCCCCCCCCTCCCACACACACACTTCTATCTTCAATTCCCCACTCTGACTGCCCTTTACCTCTCCTCCTCATGTGCCGATCACCTCCTCCTGGTGCCCCTCCTCCTCCCTTTTCTTCCATGGTCCACTTTCCCCTCCCATCAGATTCCTCCTTCTTCAGCCCTTTACCTTTTCCACCTATCATGTCCCAGCTTCTTACTTCATCTCCCTCGCCCAATCCAGGTAGCTTCACCTATCACCTTCGAGCTTGTACTCCTCCTCCGCCCACCTTTTTCAGAATCAAATTTAATATCACTAGCATATGTCGTGAAATTTGTTAACTTTACACAGCAGTACAATGAAATACATGATAAATAAGAAAATAACTGAATTATAGTAAATATATATATATTTATTAAATAGATAAGTTAAAATAAGTAGTGCAAAATAACAAATAAAATAGTAGTGAGGTAGTGTTCATGGGTTCAATGTCCATTCAGAAATCACAAAGTAGAGGGGGAGAAGCTGTTCATGAATCACTTGAGTGTGTGCCTTCAAGCTTCTGTACGTTCTTGCAGACGGTAACAGTGTGAAAAGGACATGCCCTGGGTGGTGGGGATCCTTAATGATGGATGCCACTTTCCTAAGGCAGTGTTTCTTGAAGGTGTCTTGGACACTGCTGAGGCTGGTACCCAGGATACAGCTGACTAATTTTACAAGTTTCTGCAACTTATTTCGACCTTGTGCAGTCGCCCTCCCATACCAGCCGGGGATGCAGCCGGTCAGAATGCTCTCCACAGTACATTTGTAAAAGTTTTAGTTGATAAATCAAATCTCATCAAACTCATAATGAAATATAGCCACAGTCTTGCCTTCTTTATAGTTGTATAAGTATGTTGGGTCTAGGTAAGATCCTCAGAGATATTGACAGCCAGGGACTGTAAATTGCTCTCTCTCCACTTCTGATCCCCCTTATGAGGATTGGTATGTGTTCCCTCGTCTCTCCTTTCCTGAGCTCCACAATCAGCTCTTGGGTCTTGCTGGCAATGAATTCAAGGTTGTTGTTACGACACCACTCAACTAGCTGGTATACCTTGCTTCCGTACGCCCTTTCATCACCATCTGAAATTCTGCAAACGGTTGTATCATCAACAGAGTTATAGATGCTGTTGGAGCTATGCCTAGCCACACAACCATGGTGCGTGGACAGTAGAGCAGTTGCTTAAGCCCACATCCCTGTGGAGCACCAGTGTTCATTGTCAGTGAGGTGGAGACATTATTTCCAATCCACACTGATTGAGGTCTTTCTGTTAGGAAGTCGAGGATCCAATTGCAGAGTGGGGTACAGAATCCTAGGATATGTAGCTTTTCGATCAGGACTGAATGAATGATGGTGTTAAATGCTGAGCTACAGTCAATGAACAGCATCCTGACATAGCTATTTGCATTGTCCAGGTGATGGAGACCCATCCGCTGTAAACCTATTGTGGCGATAGGCAGCTTGCAGTGGGTCTAGATCCTTCCTGAGACACGTGTTGACTTTAGCCATGAGCAACCTCAGAGCATTTTATCACCAGATGTGAGCGCTACTGGACGATAGTTGTTGAGACAGCTCACTCTGCTCTTCCTGGGCACTGGTACAATTGTTGTCCTTCTGAAGCAGGTGGGAACTTCCGACTGTAGCAGTGAGAGATTGAAAATGTCTTATTTTGGCTTCTCCCTTACTTTCTAGTTCTGATGAAGGGTCTCTGCCTGAAACGTAGACTGTTTATTTATTTCCGTAGATGCAGCCCAGCTGGGACTAGAGTCACACAAGTGCCTCAGTATCTTCTCATTTCAGAGCTAAACCTCAGCACCATCCTTCTGACTCCATCATCAACAACAAAAATACCCTCCAGAGCTACTCTCAGCAGCTCTGGCCTGTCAACACATGCCAGGCTTCTCAATACTCTCAGCAGCTCTGGCCTGTCAACACATGCCAGGCTTCCAACACCAGGAATCTACTTAAAAGTGATTCTCCACAAGAGCTTCCATACTGAAGCAGGATTGCCTCATAACTTGCTATCTCATACACACAGTAGCCACGTTAATATGGATACGCCTGCTTGTCAATGCAAATATTCAATCAGCCAATCATGTGTCAGCAATACAATGTATAAAAGCATGTAGACATGGTCAGGAGGTTCAGTTGTTGCTCACACCAAACATCAGAAATGTGATCTAAATGACTTTGACCGTGGAATGATTGTTGGTGCCAGATGGGGTGGTTTGAGTACCTGGGACACTGCTGATCTCCTGGAATGTTCTTGCCCAACAGCCCCTAGTGTTTACACCTTATAAATTAGAGTGGTCAGAGAAGAATGGCCAGATTAGTTCCAGCTGACAAGAAGGCGATATAACAAAGAACCACACGTTACAACAGTGATGTGCAGAAGAGCATCTCTGAACACACATGTTGAACCTTGAAGTGGATGGGCTACAGCAGCAGAAGATCACAAACGTACACACAGTGGGCACTTTAATAGGTACAGGAGGCACCTAATAAAGAGGCTACTGAGTGATTCTCCACAGGAGCTTCTGCTTTGAGGCAGGATTGCTTCATAACTTGCTGTCTAATATTTAGCAGGTGATAAAATTCTTGTGAAGTAGTGTTAATAGGTTGCTCCATGTGGTTAACTATTGGCTGATTTAATCAGATGGATAGGGCCTGGTGTAAGTGAGAAGAGGTGTTGGAGCGAAGCGTGTCAGTTTTAAATTCATCAGCGTTATCAGAGGATCTGTCCTGGGACCAGCACACAAGTACCATCACAAAGAAGGCATAAGAGCACATCTACTTTCCTAGAAGTTTGCACAGATTTGACATGTCATTTAAAACTTTGAAAAACTTCTATAGATGCACAGTGGAGAGTGTCCTGACTGATTACATCATGGCCTGGTATGGAAACACCAATACTCAGGAATGGAATTGGCTACACAAAATGGTGGATACAGCCCAGTCCATCACAGGCAAAGTTAATCTGCACATTGAGCACAGCTACGAAGAGCATTGCCACAAAAAAGCTGCGTCCATCACCAAGGACCCCTAACATCGGGGTAATGCTTGCTTCTCGCTGCTTCCATCTGGAAGGAGGTGCAGGAGCCTTGGGTCCCACACCTCAGGGTTCAGGAACAGTTATTACCCTTCAACTATCAGGCTCTTGAAATGGCTGGCTGACTTCACTCACTTTACCTTACTTTACTTTATTGTCACCAAACAATTGATACTAGAGCGTACAATCATCACAGTGATATTTGATTCTGCGCTTCGCGCTCCCTGAAGTACAAATCAAAGTAAATATAATAAAAATTATAGAAAATAGAAAAGGGAAAGTAAGGTAGTGCAAGTCAGGTCCGGATATTTGGAAGGTACGGCCCAGTTCCGGGTCAGGATCTGTTCAGCAGTCTTATCACAGTTGGAAAGAAGCTGTTCCCAAATCTGGCCATACGAATCTTCAAGCTCCTGAACCTTCTCCCGGAGGGAAGAGGGACAAAAAGTATGTTGGCTGGATGGGTCGTGTCCTTGATTATCCTGGCAGCACTGCTCCAACAGCGTGCGGTGTAAAGTGAGTCCAAGGATGGAAGATTGGTTTGTGTGATTTTCACCTCAACACTGAACTGATTCCACAACCAATGGAGTCATTTTCAAGGACTCTACAATTCACATTCACAGTATTAATTATCTATCTTGCCTGATGGCAAGAGGGGTATCTGGGGTGGATGGATCTTTGATTATGTTGGCTGCATTACTGAGGCGGCAGTGAATATAAAGGGAGTCCATGGAGGGGAGGCTGATTAACGTGGTGTGTCCACAACCCAGCAGTTTTTTGTGTTTATGGGCAGAGCAGTTGCCATACCAAGCTACAGTCGGGGTGTAGGTCGATGGGACTACGCTAGCGGTTCCCAAGAGAACAAGAGAAGATCTGCAGGTGCTGGAAATGCAGAGCAACACACGCAAAATACTGGAGGAACTCAGCAGGCCAGGCAGCATCAATGGAAAAGAGCACACTCAACGGTCTCGGCCCGACTCTCTGAACAAGCCATGATGCGTCAGGATAGGATACTTACTAAGATGCGTCTGTCAGAATTGGTGACGGCCATCAGAGACATGCCGAATTTCCTTAGCCTTCTGAGGAAGTAGAGATGCTGGTGAGCGTTCTCGCTCATGGTGTTAATTTCCAGTTCTGGAGGTGTGTAGAGGGGGACAGAGACAAGGTACCTACAGAGCTCTCCTATTAACAAAAGGGCTGTACTTTGGAAATGCCCCCTTTCATCTGTGGGGAGAAGAAAAAATCTTCCCGCAGAATACCTTACTGCGGCTTGGTGCAGTCATTTAGAAATCAGATGTGTTTTGTTTGATTGAGGTTGATGAAGGGTATCCGTTCAGTAAGTGCTGATGGACATATCATTATTAGTAGCTTTTTCATTTAATTATCCCTGCTGCCGCATGTTTAATAGCTGAATTTTAATATGCAGTTCTAACAGCTTGTGTTCCCGGATAGACGTTGGTCATCTACAGTGTGAGAGAGAAACATCGCAGCTCATGGGCATGTGGACCATAAGACACAGGAGCAGAATTAGACCATTTGGCCCATCGAGTCTGCTCCACCATTCCATCATGGCTGATTTATTTTCCCTCTCAACCCCATTCTCCTTCCTTCTTCCCTGTAACCTTCGACACCCTGACTAATCAAGAACTGGTCAACCTCTGCTTTAAGTGTACCCAATGACTTGGCCTCCACAGCCATCGGCATCAATGAATTCCACAGATTCACCGCCCTCTGACTAAACAATTCCTGCTCATCTCTGTTCTAAATGAGTGACCCTTTATTCCTGAGGTTCCCTACCTTTTTATGCCATGAACCAGTACCATTAAGCTGGAACCCAGGGTGGGATCCCTGCTCTATTCTGAGGCTGTGCACTCTGGTCCTAGACTCCTCCGCTATAGGAATCGTCCTCCCCACATCTGCTCTATCTAAGCCTTTCAGTATTCAATACATTTCAATGCAATTCTCCTAATTTCTGACACTTCCTTGGAATGTTTCTTTTAAGTTCCAGTCACAGAGTCATATAGCTCCTAACAGGCCCTTCAGCCCATCTGGTCCATGCTGACCAAAATCAAAAGTTCAGTTCCTTTAATATCAGAGAATATATATAGTATACAAACTGAAATTCATACTTTTCAGACATCCATGAAATAAGAGGCCCCATAAAATGAACAATAGAAATATTGAAGTTCCACGCCCCACCCCCCCCCCACCCTTCGCACAAGCAAGCTGGATGCCCATCCAAGTTGGACTAGTTTACCTGTATTTGCTCATATCCCTCCAGATCAGGAGACAGGGAGGATCAGCCCTCGATCCCCTGCAGTTTGCCCACCAGTACACTGGAGTCATCGATGCTGTCATCTACCTGCTGAGCAGAGCCTGCTCCCATTTGGATAGATAGATAGATAGATACTTTATTCATCCCCATGGGGAAATTCAACTTTTTTTTCCCAATGTCCCATACACTTGTTGTAGCAAAACTAATTACATACAATACTTAACTCAGTAAAAAATATGATATACATCTAAATCACTATCTCAAAAAGCATTAATAATAGCTTTTAAAAAGTTCTTAAGTCCTGGCGGTAGAATTGTAAAGCCTAATGACATTGGGGAGTATTGACCTCTTCATCCTGTCTGAGGAGCATTGCATCGATAGTAACCTGTCGCTGAAGCTGGGCAGCACTGTGAGGGTCATGGTTTTTGATTTCTCAAGTGCCTTCAATACCATACAGCGCTCACTGCTGGGGGGGCGGGGGGAAGCTCCGTTCAGTTCAGGTTGCACATCACTGTAAGCTGAATAATGGACTACCCACAGTTTGTGCAGCTACAGAGCTGCGTGTCAGACTTGGCTATAAGCAGCACTGGGGCCCCACAGGGGCCTGTACTGGTTCTCTTCCTGTTTACCCTGAGTACTTCAGACTTCAGATACAAGACCAAGTCATGTCATCTGCTGAAATTCTCTGATGACTCAGCAATAGTTGGGTGTAGAAAGGGAGGACAGGAGGATGAACACAGGGCCCTGGTGGAGGACTTTGTCAAATGGTGCAAGCTGAATCATCTGCAGCTCTACATCAGTAAGACAAAGGAGATGGTGATGGACATTAGGAAGACTAGGCCTGCACTGCTCCCTGTTACTATTGATGGTGAGGACGTGGATGTGGTGAGGACCTACAGACTTGTGTGGAGCACCAACACGGAGGTTGTGTACAAGAAGGGTCAGAGTCACCTCAACTTTCTGAAGAGGCTGAGGTCCTTTGGAGTATGCAATCCTCTCCTTCACACATTCTACCAGTCTGTTGTTGCCAGTACAATCTTCTATGCGGTGGTGTACTGGGGCATGGGCATCAACATGGGTGATGCCAACAGACTCAATAAACTGATTAGAATGGCTGGCTCTGTTATAGGAGTCAAACTGGACACACTGGAGGTTGTGGTAAAACGAATGACCCTACGGAAAATCCTAGCAATTCTGGATAAAGTTTCTCACCCTCTGCATGCCACCTTGGCTGAACAAACAGGAACGTGATAATGATCAGGTGATTGGAAGTTTGCTGGAGAGCTAGTGATGGGATTCTTGGAGATTCTTTAAGTGCGACCGTGGGATCCTTGTTTAATACTTCACCTTAGTTAAGTGTCCCCAATGGTGCAACACTCCCTCGGTCTTCCCGTAGGGCCATCGGCTGATTCAAGCGTCTGGAGCAGACCTCAAACCGGTGAATGTCTGAGACACTGCAGAGCGCAAAGGCTACTCCCTTGTGCTTATCTGACACACAGAAAAAGATACACAAGATTCACGGGTTGCACACATAAAATGCAGGAGGAACTCGGCAGCATCTATGGAGGGGTAAGACAGTCGATGTTTTGGTCCGAGACCCTTCATCAGTACTAGAAAGGAAGGGGCAGATGCCAGAATAAGAAGTGGGGGGGCGAAAGGAGTACAAGCTGACAGGTGATCGATGAGACCAAGTGAGGGGGAAGATGGGTGGAATGGGGACGGGGATGAAGTAAGAAGCTGGGAGGTGATAGATGGAAGAGGTAAAGGGCTGAAGAAGAAATCTAATAGGAGTGCACAATGGACTAATGGGGAAAGGGAAGGAGGAGAGAAACCAAAGGGAAGTGATGGGCAGGTGAGGAGAAGAGAAGAGATTATTTGTCACATGTACATTAAAACATACAGTGAAAAGCTCTGTCTGTATCAAATGAAATCAGCGAGGATGTGCTAGGGCATCCTGGAAGTATTGACACCAACATCGCATTGCCATAACTCACTAACTGTAACTAAACATCTTTTGGAATGTGGGAGGAAACCAGGGCACCCGGAGGAAACTCACGTGCTCATGAGGAGAACGTACAAACTCCTCACAGACAGTGGCAGGGATTGAACCCTCATCTTATAAACGGGGCCAAGGGGTGAGAGGGTAACCAGAATGAGAGATGGAACAAGGGAGAAGGAGAGAAGGGGGGAGATGGGATTCAGCAGAGAAAGACACTGATGTAAGTGTACCCTCTCCAACTCTGCTCCACAATGCTCTTGAATATTCAGGTTGCAGTGGTACACATTGACCTTTTCAGTGACCTTTTCCTAAAATGTCATACCTACTGCTAGTTAAAGGGTATTATGGATTGTGATCCTGATGAGACCGTACACGGAATTAATAAAAAGTTAAACGCAGCATTTGAGTCTCCATCTGACGCTTCACACACAACCATCTCACTGTTGACCCTGGACCTCCTTCCCCGTTTGCTCTAAGAGCCTTGTGTAGTGTAATGTAATGAATGCCAGATGACACTTAATGTTCATAATAGAAAATGTTCTACATAATTCACAAACACCATCATTGTGTGGTGTTCACTATAAGAGATGGTGTCTGAGGTAATGATGAGTTAAGGTGACTGCTTTTGGTTTGGTCATAATGGGAGTAAAGGGCTGCAGCTTTTGTTAAGCACATAGAATGACTCTTGCATGTTTTATTCACAAAATCCTACACTTGCTTCGGGTCACGACCATGTGGCTCAGCTCTCCTTTGGGACCTGTAGTGTCACTGTCAGAGAGCCAGGACATAGGATGACGCAGGGGTGCAACGTGGCCTCCAGTGGAACGCTGTGACTCCAAGTTGCAATTTATCCTTGACGTGGCGTCCGTCATTAAGGACCCCATCACCCAGATCATGCCTTGTTCTCATTGCTACCATCAGAAAGGAGGTCCAGAAGTGTGAAGACACACACTCCACGATTCAGGAACAGTTACTTCCCCTCTGCCATCAGACTTCTGAATGGACGATGAACCCATGAACACTACATGAGGAGAATGTACAAACCCCTTCAGACAGTGGCAGGTCTCTGGTTATGTGACCACGCGGTCTGCGTGACCACTATGATCACTTTGCACTAAAGTGGACTTTTTGTTTTAATTGTGTTCTTTCTGGTATAATTCTTACTTAATTAATGTTTTTTTGTAAACATTGTGTCTCTGATGCCATGTGCCTGTGATGCTGCTGGAAGTAATTTCTCACTGCACCTGTGCATACATGGGCTTGTGCAGATGGCAGTAAGCTTGACTTTGACTTTGTCCTTGAGCCTGGTGGAGCCAAGTTGAGAGGACATAACTAAAAATTGAACTAAAGTTTGTGTTAAGTGCATTGGAGCTGGTTTATTATTATCACACGTACTGAAGTACAGATAAGACATGGAGCAGAATTAGGCCATTTGGCCCATCGAGTCTGCTCTGCCATTTCATCATAGCTGATCCAATTTTCCTCTGGGCCCCAGTCTTCTGCCTTCTCCCTGTATCCCTTCATGCCCCTGACCAATCAAGAACCTATCAACCTCTGCCTTAAATATACATACAGATATGGCCTCCACAGCTACCTGTGGCAACAAATTCCACAGCTTCACCACTCTCTGGCTAAAGAAGTTCCTTCTCATCTCCATTCTAAAAGGACACCCCTCTATTCTGAGGCTGTGTCCTCTGGTCTTTGACTCTCACACCATAGGAAACATCCTCTCCACATCCACTCTATCAAGGCCTTTCACCATTCGATCGTTTTTGATGAGATTATCCCTCATTCTTCTGAATTCTTGTGAACACAGGCCCAGGGCCATCAAACACTCTTCATAAGACAAGCCTTTCAGTCATGGGATCACTTTGTGAACCTCCTTTCAACCCTCTCCAGTTTCAGCACATCCTTTCAAAGATGATGGGCCCAAATCTGCTCACAATACTCCAAGTGAGGCCTCATCAGTGCTTTAGAAAGCCTCAACATTACATCCTTGCTTTTATACTCTGTTGCCCTTGCTAGCATTGCATTTGCCTTCCTCACCACAGACTCAACCTGAAAATTAACCTTTAAGGAATCCTGCACAAGGACTCCCAAGTCCCTTTGCATCTCATTTTATTGTATTTTCTCTCTGTTTAGAAAATAGCCAATCCTTTCATTTCTACTATCAAAGTGCATGATCATGCACTTCCCGACACTGTACTCCATCCGCCACTTCTTTGCCTTTTTGATTGTACTGATTGTACTGATCAGTACAGGGTACTGATTGTGTGTGATCAGCCATGATCACAGTGAATGGCGGTGCTGGCTAGAAGGGCCGAATGGCCTACTCCTGCTCCTATTGTCTATTGTCTATTTTGAACAGGCTCCTTCAGCTCCAGCATCACAAGAATCATTACAGAAAATCTCTCCTATCAAATAAGCCAAGAGTCTATCCTATCGTACAACAGGTCCTTTCAAGAGTCTGATCACAGTGGGGTGGAATCTGCCCTTCAATCAAAGTCAGAAGCACAATTTCTTACTCAGGAATGAAGAAATAGTCAGCTGAAGGACAGAGTACCAAATCTGGTATTGATTTATTATTATTATACCCTCAGTGGCCACTTTATTAGATAACTCCTGTTCCTAATAAAGTGGTCACTGAGTGTCTGTTTGTGGGTTTCTGCCACTCATGCCCACACACTTCAAGGTTTGATTATCACATGTACCAGGAGTGGTAAAAAGTGTTGTGAAGAGCATTCAGAGATGCTCTTCTGCACACCACTCTTGGTTATTTGAGTTACTGTTACCTCTGGCCATTCTCCTCTGACCTCTAACCCACTTACTGATTTTTTTTTTTGTTTTTGCATGATTCACTGTAAACTCTAGAGAGTGAAAATCCCAGATTAACAGTTTCTGAGGTACTCAAATCAACCCATCTGATTAGACGTTTAGACGATTTCCTTCCTTCTGCGTGTATTGGGAAAATCGCCTACTAGACTGGTTTGCCATTGCCTTCTGCCGGGTGAGTTCACCAGCTCTTAATGGGAGCCGGCTGGATTCGAACTCGGGACCCCTCGCCCCGAAGTCCAGCGCTGATGCCACTACGCCACCAGCTGGCCCATAGTGTATGTACTAAGATGCAGAAAAAAGCTTGTCCTGCATATGGGTTCATACCGATCAAAGCATTGAGGTAGAACAGCAGATGCAGAATAAAATGTCACATCTCCAGAGTGAGTGCAGTGGAGGTAAACAATAATCAGATTCAGGTTTAATGTCACTGCCATATTTGTGAAATTTGCTGTTTTATGGCAACAGTATATTGCAATACATAATAATAAACACTATAAATTGCAATAAGATAGATATATTTGTATTTATGTAATAAGTAGTGCAAAAAGAGAACAAAGAGCCCACAGTCAGACCATGTTCATGGGCTCATTATCCACTCATATATCTGATGGCAGATGGGAAGAAATTGCTCCTGAAACATTGAGTGTGTGTCTGCAAGTTCCTTGATGGTTGTGATGAGAAGAGCACATGTCCTGGGTAATAGGGGTCCTTAATGACGGATGCTGCCTTTTTGATCCATCGCCTTTTGAAGGTGTCCGCGCTGCTGGGTGCAAGATCATAACAAGACAGAGGTCAAGAGTCCATCTTTTCCTACCAGGGAACCGTTCCATAGTCTAATTACTGATGTTTACAAAGGATTCTGATGACTCTTTTGTACTTGGAGTTAACATTTTTAAATGGTTTAGGGTTTGCACCTTTCTGCTCTAATTGCCATCTGCCTGAACGTCTCGACAGGCACAGGGCTGCCAACTCTGCACATTAGAGGGTTCAGCGGGGCTTCGCTGTAAATTGACCTTTGCAGATCGGATTGTGCAACGAGAGAAATTCCCTTCTCCATCATTGCTACTTGTCACTTTAATGAGCACACGCACACAAAAACTCAATTAATCCGTCACTATCAATCTGCATCTCTGACACATTTTAAGAAGTGAGCCCTCGGTGGATTCCTGTAGATTACAATGAGATAAGTCTTTAAATCTCAGCTGCAGAGACTTAATTGCAACTGTCCATGCCTTGTCAGGTAGCATAGCAGTAAGCCTTAGAACGTAGAACCAACACTCACAGGCCACTTTATTAGGTAAGGAGTGGAACCCGATGTTGTCTTCTAGTGTTGTAGCCCATGCACTTCAAGGTTTGATGCATTGTACATTCAAAAATGCTCTTCTGCACACCACTGTTGAAATGTGTGGTTATTTGATATATCGTCACCTTCCTGAACCAGTCTGGCCGTTTTCCTCTAACCTCTCTCATTAACAAAGCATTTTCAACTTCAGAACTGCTGCTCACTGGATGCTCTCTTCGGTCCTCTGGGAACTCCACAGACTGCTGTGAATGAAAATCCCAGAAGATCAGCAGCTTCTGAGATACTCAAACCACCCCGTCTGGCACCAACAATCATTCCACGGTCAAAGCCACTCAGTTCACATTTCCTCCCCACCTGTTTGGTCCAAATAACAACTGAACCTCTTGGCCATGTCTGCATGCTTTTATGCACTGAGTTACTGTTATGATTGGCTGATTGGATATTAACATCAGTGAGCAGGCGTACCTAATAAAGTGGTCACTGAGTTTAGCACAGAATAGCACAGTGCAGGCCCATGATTTGTGCTGTGACCTGTTAGCCTACTCTGAAGTCAATCTAACCCTTCCCTCCCACATAACCTATTTTCCTTTCATCTCTATGCTATCTACAAGTCTCCTAAATGTCCTTTATGTATCTGCCTCTACCAACACCCCTGGCACGACAGTCCATGCACTCGCTACTGTCTGTATGAAAAATATGCCTCTGACATATCCTCCCTAAGCCCCCTCATATTAGCCATTTCAGCCCTGGGAGAAAGGCTCTTGTTGTCCAGTCTATCTATGCTTCTTATCATCTTGTACCCCTCTACCTTACAATGCCTGAGTGCTGGGTGTGGAGCTAGGGCACATTTAGGTTGGTGGGACGGTCTGGCAGTTCATTTGACTGCTTTAACCTGGATGGTGTTGAGAACTACAATTGCTTGAGTCTAATTACTGTATGGTTCCTGATTTGTGTCACATAACGTTGCGCTGAATAAGTCAGCTTACTGAACTTTTAATAAAATCCAATAAGAGTGAAGCCAGAAAGTGAATCCATCAGAAATAATAAAGGAAGTTGGTCTTTCAGTCTGACAATGTTTATCTCGGGATTGTTTTTGGCTCAGTTTTTCTTATGTAGGTTTTTGTCTCAGTGATGCACCATCAATAACTCTGAGACATGGGTTAAGGTAGGCTTTTATTGGCTGGAAGAAAGCACAAACAGCAAGTGACCACCACACAACATCCTGGAGACTGAGGGAGGAGCAATGCCTCCAATCGCCTTTATACCGGGGTCAGTGGGAGGAGCCACAGGATCAGTCAGCAGGGGTCAGTGGGAGGAGCCACAGGAACAGTCAGCGGGGGTCTGTGGGAGGAGCCACAGGAGCAGTGGGTCTGTGGGAGGAGTCACAGGAGCTGTCAGCAGGGGGTCTGTGGGAGGAGCCACAGGAGCTGTCAGCAGGGGTCTGTGGGAGGAGCCACAGGAGCAGTCAGCAGGGGTCAGTGGGAGGAGCCACAGGAGCAGTCAGCAGGGTCTGTGGGAGGAGCCACAGGAGCAGTCAGCAGGGGTCTGTGGGAGGAGCCACAGGAGCTGTCAGCAGGGGTCTGTGGGAGGAGCCACAGGAGCAGTCAGCAGGGGTCAGTGGGAGGAGCCACAGGAGCAGTCAGCAGGGGGTCAGTGGGAGGAGCCACAGGAGCTGTCAGCAGGGGTCAGTGGGAGGAGCCACAGGAGCAATCAGCAGGGGGTCTGTGGGAGGAGCCACAGGAGCAGTCAGCGGGGGGGTCTGTGGGAGGAGCCACAGGAGCAGTCAGCAGGGGGTCTGTGGGAGGAGCCACAGGAGCTGTCAGCAGGGGTCAGTGGGAGGAGCCACAGGAGCAATCAGCAGGGGGTCTGTGGGAGGAGCCACAGGAGCAGTCAGCGGGGGGGTCTGTGGGAGGAGCCACAGGAGCAGTCAGCAGGGGTCTGTGGGAGGAGCCACAGGAGCAGTCAGCAGGGGGTCTGTGGGAGGAGCCACAGGAGCAGTCAGCAGGGGGTCTGTGGGAGGAGCCACAGGAGCAGTCAGTGGGGGGTCTGTGGGAGGAGCCACAGGAGCAGTCAGCAGGGGGTCTGTGGGAGGAGCCACAGGAGCAGTCAGCAGGGGTCTGTGGGAGGAGCCACAGGAGCAGTCAGTGGGGGGTCTGTGGGAGGAGCCACAGGAGCAGTCAGCAGGGGGTCTGTGGGAGGAGCCACAGGAGCAGTCAGCAGGGGTCTGTGGGAGGAGCCACAGGAGGAGTCAGCAGGGTCTGTGGGAGGAGCCACAGGAGCAGTCAGCAGGGGGTCTGTGGGAGGAGCCACAGGAGCTGTCAGCAGGGGTCTGTGGGAGGAGCCACAGGAGCAGTCAGCAGGGTCTGTGGGAGGAGCCACAGGAGCAGTCAGCAGGGGGTCTGTGGGAGGAGCCACAGGAGCAGTCAGCGGGGGTCTGTGGGAGGAGCCACAGGAGCAGTCAGCGGGGGGTCTGTGGGAGGAGCCACAGGAGCAGTCAGCAGGGGGTCAGTGGGAGGAGCCACAGGAGCAGTCAGCAGGGGGTCAGTGGGAGGAGCCACAGGAGCAGTCAGCAGGGGGTCAGTGGGAGGAGCCACAGGAGCAGTCAGCAGGGGGTCTGTGGGAGGAGCCACAGGAGCAGTCAGCAGGGGGTCAGTGGGAGGAGCCACAGGAGCAGTCAGCAGGGGGTCAGTGGGAGGAGCCACAGGAGCAGTCAGCAGGGGGTCAGTGGGAGGAGCCACAGGAGCAGTCAGCAGGGGGTCAGTGGGAGGAGCCACAGGAGCAGTCAGCAGGGGGTCAGTGGGAGGAGCCACAGGAGCAGTCAGCAGGGGGTCTGTGGGAGGAGCCACAGGAGCAGTCAGCGGGGGTCTGTGGGAGGAGCCACAGGAGCAGTCAGCAGGGGGTCTGTGGGAGGAGCCACAGGAGCAGTGGGTCTGTGGGAGGAGCCACAGGAGCTGTCAGCAGGGGTCTGTGGGAGGAGCCACAGGAGCAGTCAGCAGGGGTCTGTGGGAGGAGCCACAGGAGCAGTCAGCAGGGGTCTGTGGGAGGAGCCACAGGAGCAGTCATCAGGGGTCTGTGGGAGGAGCCACAGGAGCAGTCAGCGGGGGGTCTGTGGGAGGAGCCACAGGAGCAGTCAGCAGGGGTCTGTGGGAGGAGCCACAGGAGCAGTCAGCAGGGGGTCTGTGGGAGGAGCCACAGGAGCAGTCAGCAGGGGTCTGTGGGAGGAGCCACAGGAGCAGTCAGCAGGGGGTCTGTGGGAGGAGCCACAGGAGCAGTCAGCAGGGGTCTGTGGGAGGAGCCACAGGAGCAGTCAGCGGGGGTCTGTGGGAGGAGCCACAGGAGCAGTCAGCAGGGGTCTGTGGGAGGGGCCACAGGAGCAGTCAGCAGGGTCTGTGGGAGGGGCCACAGGAGCAGTCAGCAGGGGTCTGTGGGAGGAGCCACAGGAGCAGTCAGCAGGGTCTGTGGGAGGGGCCACAGGAGGAGTCAGCAGGGGTCTGTGGGAGGAGTCACAGGAGCAGTCAGCAGGGGTCTGTGGGAGGAGCCACAGGAGCAGTCAGCAGGGGGTCAGTGGGAGGAGCCACAGGAGCAGTCAGCAGGGGGTCTGTGGGAGGAGCCACAGGAGCAGTCAGCAGGGGTCTGTGGGAGGAGCCACAGGAGCAGTCAGCAGGGGGTCAGTGGGAGGAGCCACAGGAGCAGTCAGCAGGGGTCTGTGGGAGGAGTCAGCAGGGGTCTGTGGGAGGAGCCACAGGAGGAGTCAGCAGGGGTCTGTGGGAGGAGTCAGCAGGGGTCTGTGGGAGGAGTCAGCAGGGGTCTGTGGGAGGAGCCACAGGAGCAGTCAGCAGGGGTCTGTGGGAGGAGCCACAGGAGCAGTCAGCGGGGGTCTGTGGGAGGGGCCACAGGAGCAGTCAGCAGGGTCTGTGGGAGGAGCCACAGGAGCAGTCAGCAGGGGTCTGTGGGAGGAGCCACAGGAGCAGTCAGCGGGGGGTCTGTGGGAGGGGCCACAGGAGCAGTCAGCGGGGGGGGGGGGGGTGTCGTGTCCAGACAGGTATATGTAGTTCACCACACTCAGTTGCAATGTTTTTTTTATACAGTGCTGTGTAAAATTCATAGAAACGTATCTCTAGCTAGGGTGTCTAAAATTTTTGCACAGTACTGTAGTAATTTTATGAATTGCATTATACTTGCTGCCACAAAAAAACATGACATATGTGAGTGACGATAAACCTGATTCTGATATGGGTCTCTGTTGTGGACTGAGAGTGGGAAGGGGACAAGGAGAGGGGAATCGTGGTTGGAAAAAGGGGAAAGGAGAGGGGAGGGAGAGGGAAGCACCAGGGAGACATTCTGTAATAAACCAATAGTTTGGAATCAAATGGACTTTTCTGGTGTCTCAGGGTGTGTCTTTACCCTCACCACCCTCTGGCACTCCCCTCTCTGCCACCTATCCCACACTCCTCCCGTGGGGCTCCACCTTCGTGTGTGTGTGTGTGTGTGTTTGCCCAAGACTTTTGCACAGTACTCTATGTGTTGTATACCAAGTTTCATCATGATTTATTTGATGGATTTGTAAGCGTATGTGGCAGGTTATGGACCAGGTTGCTATGGAAACAGATTACGAATACAGAGATCACAATTGTGGGCTGGAAAGTTGTAAACGACTGCTGGAGAAGAAGAATGAAAAAGATCAGAAGGCTGAAGAGATTTCAATCCTAATAGTTGAAGAGATTGGCTTTATTTGGCATGAGAACCTATACATTCAGTAATCATTTTATAATGTATCTCCTGTACCAAATAAAGAAGCCACTGAGTGTACTGTATGCCTGTGGTCATCAGCTGCTGTAGCCCAGCCTCTTGTACATCCAGAGATGTTTTTCTGCACACCACTTTTATTATTGCGTGGTTATTTGTTAACTCAAATGCATGGTTCTGTTGACTTCCTGAAGCAGTCTGGCTGTTCTCTGACCTCTCTCACTAACGATGCATTTTTCACCACAAAACTGTCGCTCACTGGATTTTTTTTATTTGTTCTTCACACTATTCTCTGTCAACTCTAGAGACTGTTGTGCTTGGAAAATCCCAGTAGATCAGCAGCTTCTGAGAAACTCAAACCACCCCATCTGGCAGCAACAATCATTCCATGGTCAAAGTCACTTAGATCACATTTTGTTTGTCCCCATTCTGATGTTTGGTCTGAACATCTTGACCATATCTGCTTGCTTTTATGCATTGAGTTGCTGCTACATGATTGGCTGATTAGACCCCCTCCAGTTTGCCCATCAGCCCCGACTAGGAGTTGAGGATGCCATCGTCTACCCGCTGAACCGTGTCTATGCCCACCTGGACAAGCCAGCGAGCACTGTGAGGGTCATGTTTTTTGATTTCTCCGGTGCGTTCAACACCATCCACTCTGCTCTGCTGGGTGAGAAGCTGACAGTGATGCAGGTGGATGCTTCCCTGGTGTCATGGATTATTGATTACCTGACTGGCAGACCACAGTACGTGCGCTTGCAACACTGTGTATCAGACAGAGTGGTCAGCAGCACTGGGGCTCCACAGGGGACTGTCCTGTCTCCCTTTCTGTTCACCATCTACACCTCGGACTTCAACTACAACACAGAGTCTTGCCATCTTCAGAAGTTTTCTGATGACTCTGCCATAGTTGGATGCATCAGCAAGGGAGATGAGGCTGAGTACAGGGCTACGGTGGGAAACTTTGTCACATGGTGTGAGCAGAATCATCTGCAGCTTAATGTGAAAAAGACTAAGGAGCTGGTGGTGGACCTGAGGAGGGCTAAGGCACTGGTGACCCCTGTTTCCATCCAAGGGGTCAGTGTGGACATGGTGGAGGATTACAAATACCTGGGGATACGAATTGACAATAAACTGGACTGGTCAAAGAACACTGAGGCTGTCTACAAGAAGGGTCAGAGCCATCTCTATATTTCCTGAGGAGACTGAGGTCCTTTAACATCTGCCGGACGATGCTGAGGATGGTCTATGAGGCTGTGGTGGCCAGTGCTATCATGTTTGCTGTTGTGTGCTGGGGCAGCAGGCTGAGGGTAGCAGACACCAACAGAATCAACAAACTCATTCATAAGGTGAGTGATGTTGTGGGGGTGGAACTGGACTCTCTGACGGTGGTGTCTGAAAAGAGGATGCTGTCCAAGTTGCATGCCATCTTGGACAATGACTCCCATCCACTCCATAATGTACTGGTTAGGCACAGGAGTACATTCAGCCAGAGACTCATTCCACCGAGATGCAACACTGAGCGTCACAGGAAGTCATTCCTGCCTGTGGCCATCAAACTTTACAACTCCTCCCTCGGAGTGTCAGACACCCTGAGCCAATAGGCTGGTCCTGGACTTATTTCCACTTGGCATGATTAACTTATTATTATTTAATTATTTCTGGTTTTATATTGCTATATTTCTACTCTATTCTTGGTTGGTGCAACTGTAACGAAACCCAATTTCCCTAGGGATCAATAAAGTATGTCTGTCTGTCTGGTTAGATATTTGCATTAACAAGCAGATGTACTGGTGTACCTAATAACGTGGCCACTGAGGGGACATTGAAAGCGAAAATGCTCTGTTTGATTCAACAACCAACACAGTCTGAGGATGTACTGAGGCAGCCCACAACTTACTAACACTAACCTATATGTCATGTGGAATTTGGGAGGAAACTGGAGCACCTGGAGGAAGCCGAAGTGGTCACAGGAAAAATGTACAAACTCCTTACTGGCAACAGTGGGAATTAAAACTGCCCACTGTGTGTTTGGATGTTTTGATGTATGTGTGACAAATAAAAATCTTAATCTTCATCTTTACATGTACCTGTGCATATGGCAATAAACTCAACTTTGATTGGAGGAAAAAACAAGACTTACGATTGGTAGAGCCTGTCTGTGAACAACCTATATCAGGAAGTAAACACAAAGTACACTGCAGATGCTGTGGTCAAATCAAGATGTACAAAAAGGCTGGATGAACTCAGCAGGTCGGGCAGCATCTGTTGAAATGAGCAGTCAACGTTTCGGGCCGAGACCCTTCGTCAGGACTAAAGAAGGAGGGGGCGGGGCCCTATAAAGAAGGTGGGGAGAGGGTGGAAAACCAATCAGAGGAAAGATCAAGAGGTGGGGGAGGGGAAGCAGGGAGGGGATAGGCCGGAGTGGTGAAGAAGGAATCTAAGGGGAAAGCACTATGGGTAGTAGAAGAAGGCAGAGTCATGAGAGGTAATAGGCAGCTAGAAGAGGGGACAGAGTAGAGGTGGGATGGGGAAGGGAGAGGGAGGGAATTACCGGAAGTTGGAGAATTCGATGTTCATACCAAGGGGCTGGAGACTACCCAGACGGTATATGAAGTGTTGTTCCTCCAACCGAAGTTTGGCCTCATCATGGCAGTAGAGGAGGCCATGTATGGACATATCCGAATGGGAATGAGAGGGAGAGTTGAAGTGAGTGGCAACCGGGAGATCCTGTCTGTTCTGCCGGACGGAGCGGAGGTGCTCGACGAAGCGGTCCCCCAATCTGTGTCGGGTCTCGGCGATGTAGAGGAAGCTGCACCGGATGCAATAAATTACCCCAACAGACTCACAAGTGAAGTGTTGCCTCACCTGGAAGGACTGTTTGGGGCCCTGAATGGTGGTAAGAGAGGAGGTGTGGGGACAGGTGTAGCATTTATGCTTGCAGGGATAAGTACCAGGTGGGAGATCTGTGGGGAGGGACTTGTGGACCAGGCAGTCGTGGAGGGAACGATACCTGTGAAAAGCAGAGAGTGGTAGAGAGGGAAAGATGTGCTTAGTGGTGGGGTCCTGTTGAAGGTGGTGGAAGTTGCGGAGGATAATATGCTGGATCCGGAGGCTGGTGGGGTGGTAGGTGAGGACAAGGGGGACACGGTCCCTGTTGTGGTGACGGGAGGATGGGGTGAGGGCTGAAGTGCGGGAAATGGAGGAGATGCGGGTGAGGGCATTGTTGATGACGGCAGAAGGGAAACCACGATTCTTAAAGAAAGAGGACATTTGGGATGTCCTGGAATGGAAAGCCTCGTCCTTGGAGCAGATGCGGCGGAGACGGAGGAACTGGGAATAGGGAATAGCATTTTTGCATTTGGCAGGGTGGGAAGAGGTATAATCAAGGTAGTTATGGGAGTCAGTGGGTTTATAGAAGATGTCAGTGGACAGTCTGTCTCCAGAGATAGAGACCAAGAGATCGAGAAAGGGGAGAGAAGTGTCCGAGAGGGACCAAGTGAATTTGAGGGCTGAGTGAAAGTTAGAGGCAAAGTCGATGAAATTGACGAGCTCAGCATGGGTGCAGGAAGCAGCACCAATGTAGTCGTCAATGTATCGAAGGAAAAGTTGGGGAGCAGTACCAGTATAGATTTGGAGCATAGACTATTCCACATAACCCATGAAGAGGCAGGCATAGCTGGGGCCCATGCGAGTGCCCATAGCTACACCCTTGATCTGAAGAAAGTGGGAAGAGCCGAAAGAGAAGTTATTAAGTGTGAGTACCAGTTCCGCCAACCGGAGGAGTGTGTTGGTGTTGGGGAACTGGTGAGGTCTATTGTCCAGAAAGTAGTGGAGGGCTTTGAGGCCTTCTTGATGGGGAATTGAAGTGTATAAGGATTGGACATCCATTGTGAAAATGAAGCGGTCGGGACCGAGGAACTGGAAGTTATTGAAGAGGTGGAGGGCATGGGATGTATCCCGGATGTAGGTAGGGAGGGACTGAACTATGGGTGACAAAATGGAGTCCAGGTGGGTAGATACAAGTTCAGTGGGACAGGAGCAGGCCGAAACTATAGGCCTACCAGGACAGTCAGGCTTATGGATCTTGGGGAGGAGGTAAAAGCAAGCAGTGCGGGGTGTGGGAATTATGAGATTTTTGGCTGAGGATGGAAGGTCTCCGGAGTTGATAAGGGCAAACTTACGCTTGCAGGGATAAGTGCCAGGTGGGAGATCTGTGGGGAGGGACGTGCAAATGGACCTCTACCTCAGTGAGGCCAAACAGCAGCTCTCTGACACCTCCTCTTACTTACCCCTGGAAAAGGACCTGGTTGGCGGAACTGGTACTCACACTTAATAACTTCTCTTTCAGCTCTTCCCACTTTCTCCAGATCAAGGGTGTAGCTATGGGCACTCGCATGGGCCCCAGCTATGCCTGCCTCTTCATGGGTTATGTGGAACAGTCTATGCTCCAAATCTATACTGATACTGCTCCTCAACTTTTCCTTCACTACATTGACAACTACATTGGTGCTGCTTCCTGCACCCATGCTGAGCTCGTCAATTTCATCGACTTTGCCTCTAACTTTCACCCAGCCCTCAGATTCACTTGGTCCATCTCGGACACTTCTCTCCCCTTTCTCGATCTCTCGGTCTCTATCTCGGTAGACAGACTGTCTATAAGCCCACTGACTCCCATAACTACCTCGATTAACCTCTTCCCACCCTGCCAAAAAGTAAAAATGCTGTTCCCTATTCCCAGTTCCTCCGTCTCCGCCGCATCTGCTCCAAGGATGAGGCTTTCCGTTCCAGGACATCTCAAATGTCCTCTTTCTTTAAGAATCGTGGTTTCCCTTCCGCCGTCATCAATGATGCCCTCACCCGCATCTCCTCCATTTCCCGCACTTCGGCCCTCACCCCATCCTCCCGTCACCACAACAGGGACCGTGTCCCCCTTGTCCTCACCTATCACCCCACCAGCCTCCGGATCCAGCATATTATCCTCTGCAATTTCTGCCACTTTCAACAGGACCCCACCACTAAGGACGTCTTTCCCTCTCTACCCCTCTCTGCTTTTCGCAGGGATCGTTCCCTCCACGACTGCATGGTCCACATGTCCCTCCCCACAGATCTCCCACCTGGTACTTATCCCTGCAAGCGTAAGTGCTACACCTGTCCCTACACCTCCTCTCTTACCACCATTCAGGGCCCCGAACAGTCCTTCCAGGTGAGGCAACACTTCACTTGTGAGTCTGTTGGGGTCATCTATTGCATCCGGTGCTCCCGGTGCGGCCTCCTCTACATCGGCGTGACCCGACGCAGATTGGGGGAACTGCTTGGTCGAGCACCTACGCTTTGTCAGGATGGAGCTTGCAGGACTGGACTTCGTCTATTCCAGCAGACTCAGGAGGAAAGCAATCAGCATAACCAGAGACACCACACACCCCGGCCACTCCCTGTTTGACCCGCTGCCGTCCAGCAAAAGGTTCAGGGCACTAAAAGCCAGAACAAATAGACTGAGGAACAGCTTCTACCCCAGAGCTGTGGTCTCCATCACACCACTCCCACAGAACAATGACTGAAACTGTGAGCACACACAAGGACTCAAATACTCGCACTAATGGCACTTTGTGCATTACTGTGATATTCCGGTGCTGCTGTAACTTATTTTCTGCTACTTACCTACTTAATACTGTTTTTTATTACTGTCTTGTTTTTATCTACCGCTTTGTTTAATTGCCTGAGAGGAAGCTAAACAGAGTTTCATTGTATCTATGTATAATGACAACAAAGATTATTCAATTCAATTCAAAAGACAACTAATTATGCAAATACAATAAATATAAGGCATAATAATAAATAAATAAGTCATAAATATTGAGAACAGGAGTTGTAGAGTCCATGAAAGTGAGTCCATAAGTTGTGGAACCAGTTCAGTGTCGAGTGAGTGAAGTTATCCACACTGGTTCACACCTGACTGTTCCTGAACCTGGTGGAGTGAATCCTGAGGCTCCTGCACCTTCTTGCCAATGGCAGAAGCAAAAGGAGAGCAGGAGTGGATGGTGGGGAGCTTTGCTGAAGGATGTTACTTTCCTGTGACAGCGCTCCTTGGAGCTGTGTTCTTTGGTGGGGAGGGCTTTACCCATGATGAACTGGTCTGTATCCACTATTTTTCATAGGCTTTTCCATTCGAGGACATTGGTGTTTCCATACCAGGCTATAATTAAGTACTAAGCTAGATATCAAGGAGTAGAGATATTACTTTCATTCGGTGTACAAACCCCCAGTAAAAATATAAAGTGAAATACGAGTACAAACCACTTCTGATCTGTTAACCAGGCAGGTATCAATGTGTAGAGGCTTCTTATTATAAAAAAAAACATTTCTCCTTGTTGTAGTAGAGAGGCTTGTGTGTTCCTGACTTCCCAAGAGTGATGCTGTCTGGAGTTTAGCCAGCTGGAGCTTAGCTCCTCGTAGGGTTGTCCATGGCGGGAAGATCAAGAGGGAGATTGCAGACAAAGAGCGATCCCAACCAAGATCTCAATGGTGGAGTTGGCGTCACAACGCCAACACGTCACAACGGCAGTGAAAGCGACATCTCGCATTCCAGTGCCCTGTACCCTGACCCGATCTGCCTGTACGTCAGCCTCCCCTCATTAAACAAAGTCACGCACAGGCGTTCTTGTTCCCCGTTATAAAAACGTGATCTGATTAGCAGTGGTCTCTCTAAGTTGGAAGCTGATCGTTTCCTTCTTTGGAATCTACTCTCCCCAAGTAATTGTTCACGTTCAGGCTGCCAGGCGGGATTTCTGGCAAAAAATGCATAATTTATGAAGTCAGCAGCCGAGAGTTAACCCCGGACGGGGTTTAACATTATTGGGTTCTCCGGGCTTCCAGCCAGGATCGTGCCATGGCCACTGTGTTGTGGAGGTCTTTGCAAACAGTGACTTCATCTTACAGAGATTATTAAATAGAGTTAAACAGAAATTAACATGGAAATTAAAGTATTGTATGTATAGAAACATCACCATCCTCATGGTTGGGAACTGAAAGCCATTGTACGTTGTATCCAGTAGTACAGATACTTCAGCCCAGGTCAGGGGTTCCAAACCTGAGGTTCACGAACCCCTTGCCTAATGGTTTGGTCCATGGTATGAAAAAGGCTGGGAACCCCTGGCCCAGAAGGAAACATATGATGATAACAACCAGAATACAAAGTTCAAAGTAAATTTATTATCAAAGTACATATATATCACCACAAACAACCCTGAGATACATTTTCTTACAGGCATACCCAATAAATCTAATAACCATCAGATTCTTTCATCTAAGAATCAATGAAAGACCATACAAACAAGGTGGACAACAAACTGTGCAAATACAAAAATAAGGAAAGAAATAATAATAATAATAATAATAATAAATAAATAAACAATAAATATCCAGAACATGAGATGAAGAGTCCTTGAAAGTGAGGCCACAAAATGCCGACAGTTACCCTGAATGGGATTTAATATTTCTGAGTTCCACAGGTTTCTCGCCAGGATTGTGAAATGATCACCATGTTGTGGAGGAGCTCACAGTGGCTTCATCTTACAGAGATTATTACACACAGGTAGTTGAACAGAAGAGTCACAATGCTGTCTGACAGTGCATGGCGATTATGCAGTCATTGTAATTGCAATGCTGTACATATTCACAGTGGGTCCATACATTATCGTACAAATCATTCTATACTGCCTTCAGCAACCCAATTTTCTTTTCAAATCGTAGAAACTAATGAGCATTAGATAAACCAGTCTCCCCCTCCACGGTCTCTGACTACAATGTTCGCTTTGTCAATAAATCAAAGACCCACCTGCCCTGGACGTTCTCTGTTCTCTCCCCCTCCCATCGGGCAGAAGACACAGAAGTCTGAAAACTCATACCACCACGCTGAAGAACAGCTTCTATCCTACCATTATCAGACTCTTGAACGATAAGATGGACTCCTGACTTGACAATCTATCTCCACCTTGTCATCTGCCTGAACTGCCTTTTCTCTGTAATGAGCACTTTATGAGGTGGCACAGTGCTGTAACAGTTCAGGCAATGCTTTACAGTTGTAAGACTGGGGTTCAATTCCAAGGTCTGTAAGGAGCTTGTACGTTCTTGCTGTGACTGCTCCAGTTGCCTCCCACAATCCCATGATGTCCGGGTTAGGGTTAGTAGGTTGTAGGCATGCTATGTTGGCACCGGAAGTGTGGTCACTCTTGTGGGTCACTCCCAGCACATCCCCAATGCATTTTACCAGATGCGACACCCACAAATGCTGGAGGAACTCAGCATCTATGGAAATGAATGAACAGTCCATGTTTTGGGTGAGACCCTTCTTCAGGACTGGAAAGGAAGGGGGAAGACACCAGAATAAAAAGGTGGGGGGGGGGAGAGGAAGGAGGCTAGCTGGAAGGTGATAGGTGATGCTAGGTGGGTGGGAAAGGTAAAGGGCTGGAGAGGAAGGAATCTGAAAGAAGAGGAGAGTGAACCATAAGAGAAATGGAAGGAGGAGGGGATCCAGGAGGAGGTGATAGGTAAGAAGAGGCCAGTGTGGGGTATCGAGGGAGAGGGGAAGGGGAGGGTAATTTTTTTACTGGAAGGAGAAATCAATATTCATGTCATCAGGTTGGAGGCTACCCGATCGCAAAATAAGGTGTTGCTCCTCCACCCCGAGGGAGGCCATGGACAAGCATATCTGAAGAGGAATGGGAATCAAAATTAAAATCTTCGGCCACCAGGAGGTTCCACTTTTGGCAGATGGAGCAGAAGCGCCCAATGAAACAATCCCCAGTTTATGAATGGACTAACTAACAGAGAGGAGACCTGCATCGGGAGCACCAGCCTCAATAGGCGACCCAAGCAGGTTCACAGGTGAAGTGTTGCCTCACCTGGAAAGACTGTTTCGGGCCCTGAATGGACAGGTGTAGCATTTTGTCTGTTTGCAGGGATAAGTGCCGGATTTCATTGTATGCTTCGATGTACATGTGACAAATAAAGCTGATCTTAAATATTTATTAGGCATTCTGTTATTGTTATACTTAGTACTGTCTCAATGGATTGCTATGATGTAATGATCTGTATAGGTGGCAAGATTTTCAGGGTACCTCAGTGTTAGGTTGTCTTTAGGGTTGGGACATATCGCAAATACCTTCAGCCACCAATCTTCAGATCTGAATATTAACTGCAGATTAAATTTAAAATGCTGCTCCGGGTAATGGGTTCCTAGAGCTGTGAAAACAGCAGTTAATCAAAAAACCAGAAAATGTTGATTGACTTCATCTGGAGTGTGGGTGTGAAGAAGGAGGTGTGAAAGTTATATGTAATTCAAAGGAAGCACTGTAGATATATTGTAAATATAGATTTGTCCTTTGATCTTTAGCATATCAAATGTCATGTAATATTGGGTCGAGCAGGCCTCTTCCTCTGAAAGGGTCTCAATATGATGCCGACCGTGTCTCATTTTACATTGCTACGGTCTTTGTATTTCTTGTATTTATTTTTATTGAGATACAGCGCAGAATAGTCCCCACCAGCCCTTCAAGCTGCGTTGCCCAGGAATCCACAGATTTAACCCTAGTCTAATCACAGGACTATTTATAATGACCAATTAACCTACTAACCGGTACGTCTTTGGACTGTGGGAGGAAACCAAAGCGCCCGGAGGAAACTCATGCAGTCATGGGGAGAATGTACAGACAGCAGTGGGAATTGAACCCCCGGTCACTTGTACTGTAAAGCGTTGTGCTAACCACTGCACAACTGTGCCACCCCATTTGTCAAATAAAGACAACTCCATATCTTCCTGCTTTGTCTCTCTGGTGACTTTGTTCATGTGACAACTCTCAATACACACGACAATAATATAATGAATTACCAATTTACCAAATTCTTTCTTATCCAAGTGTGTGTGCCAATAACCTTCGCTCTTCAGCATCTCACAACAGCATGCCTGATTGCGTCTGCAATGGAGCTGCAATTCATCAAGAAATAAGAGAAGGGTTTTGCAGAGGTAATATGATAATCACCGGAGACTTTAATCTGCATAGAGACTGCAGAAATCAAATGGGCAAAAATATAGTGTGACCTTGTGTTATAGTAGGCTTTCCTAGAAAAATGTCCATATCACAATTTTCCAGAACACAAATCCTTCTCTTTCCCATTGAATTTTATGTTATAAGGGGAGATGCACTCTTACGGGAATCTTCTTACTCCCCAAGTTCAAATTCAAGTTTACTTTTATTCAACCATGTACAGATATACCACCAGATGAAACAATGTTCCTCCGGACCAAAGTGCACAACACAATACATGTAGTTCACACAACGCATGAAGTAATTGCACCACAAATAAGTTAACAAATGTTGAAATATATTCGAGAAGACACAAGTTACGATGTGAACAGTATAACTTTGCTGGTATTTCATACATGATGTTGTTTGGAAGGTGTTCAGTAGTTTCCCATTCTAATACTTCTTGTCCTGATGCGACGGTACCTGTGCCTGATGGTAGGGCGGGTGGGGGGGAGGCCAAAGAGATGGTGGGATGGATCCTCAACATTGCTAGGAACCTGTACGTGCAGCGTTCCACATAGCTATCTTGGATAGGTGGAAAAGAGGCCCCAGTGATCCTCTTAGCAGTCCTTGCAATCCTTTGTAGGGACTTGCAGTCTGATGGTTTGCAATTCCTGTACCAGAACAGCAATGCTGCTGTCTACTGGCAAGACAATTTCCAGTGCATTGTAGGCAGAAGAGAAAGGATTGTTGTTTTAATTAATTGGAAACAGATGTGATGTTGTTTGATAAGATTATTGTTGTTCAGGTACAAATAGAAGAGTTGTAAACACAAGGTACACTGCAGATGCTGTGGTCAAATCAAGATGTACAAAAAGGCTGGATGAACTCAGCAGGTCGGGCAGCATCCGTTGAAAGGAGCAGTCAACGTTTCGGGCTGAGTCCTGACGAAGGGTTTCAACCCGAAACGTTGACTGCTCCTTTCAACGGATGCTGCCCGACCTGCTGAGTTCATCCAGCCTTTTTGTACATCTAGAATAGAAGAGTTTTGCCTTGTCAGTTTCCAATACAAATACTTTAAGTGGCCTCTCGCTGTGAACGACGGCCCATGATTGTTGTCTTTGGTAAACCTGTTCTTTACTCTATGCTCACTTTGTTTCTTGGCATACTTACTCATATACAGTCCAAAACTAAAATGTTTTATAGTATTTCCTCTGTTTTTGTTGCCAGCTGGTGGTGTAGTGGCATCAGCACTAGACTTCGAAGAGAATAGACCTGGGTTCGAATCCAGCCTTGCATGCTTTTCTTTCATGCTGGCTTGAGCATCGAACTAGCAACTCAACCTTGTAAAAAACAGATAAATGCCAAGGAAACAGCAAAGCTGCCAGCCACTGCTCCACAAGGTGCGTAAAGGAACAACAACAATATGTTTTGGTAGAGCAATGTGAACAACCTATGGACTCACCTTCAAGGACTCTGCAACTCAGATTCTCAGTATTTATTATTGGCATGAGTTGTCCTCTTTTGCAATTTGGCTGCTTGTCAGTGTTTGTTATTTATAGTGTTTCATGAACTCCATTGCATCTCTGTTATTCGTGTAAGTGGCCACAAGAAAATACGTGTATTGATAATAAATTTATTTTGAATGTCTGAACGTTGAATGCTGTAAGGTCACATTTCCATGACCCCAATGTAGGATTCCACTGGAATTTCTTCAGTCAAGTTCATAGTCTGCATTTGGTTTGGATCTTGAAGTTAAGCATCATGGAACAAGCAATTTTAGACCATGTGTAATGAGAAATTGCCAATTGGTATTAATTCATAATAAAGTATTCTTGAAGAAAAAGTGATTTCAATATGCTTGAGTACTATCAGTTTGTGAGTGGCACACTTAAACCAAAAACACTATTAAAGGTTCAAAACTGTTTAATGTCATTTCCAGTACAAAAGAAGAACAAAATAATTGTTACTTTGGATCTGATGTAGCACAAAAAAACACATTAAGATAAAGAATACAGCAATAAAAAGCACAATAAATACATAGAGTAGTTCAGATACATAGATTGATTATATTTCCATAAAGTGATTCTAGGCACAGGTTAATAAATTTCATGATACGTGCTGGTGATAATCAACCTGGTTCTGATTCTGAGTGCCTGTACACAAGGTGACCGACAGGAAATGATAAAGTCGTGGTGGTTGGGGGTGTGGAGGGGTGGGTTAGTGGGTGGAGGTGTTGATCAGCCTTACTGCTTGGGGAAAGGAACTGCTTTTGAGCCTGGTGGTCCTGGCATAGATGCTACGTAGCCTCCTCCCTGATGAGAGTGGGACAAATGATCCATGAGCAGGGTGGGTGGGATCCTCTATGATGTTACTGGTCCTTTTCCGGCTGCTTTCTGTATAAGTGTCCTTGATGGCAGGTAGGCTGGTGCCAGTGATGCATTGCGCAGTTCTGACAATCCAATGTTGAGCCTTCCTATCTACCACAGAGCAGTTTCTGCACCATGCAGTGATGCAGCTTTTTAGGATGCTCTCTACTGTGTATCTGAACCGACTGACGTAAGGACAAACCCCTGGTTGTCTAAGGCAGATTGAGGAAATTAGGTTAAAAGATTTGGTAGTAACGAAAAAACAGCAACTACATATTAAAGGGACATTCCTGTCAGGATTCAAAACGCCAATGTAAAAAAATTATCTATTTTTGACCGAGCAAGGAAGTTAAGATGTTGGATAAATTGGTAAAATTAATATGGATAAGTTGGCTTATTATTGTCACATGTACAGAGATACAGTGAAAAGCTTGTCTTGCATACTGTGTTCACACAGATCAGATCATTACACAGTGCATTGAGGTAGAACAAGGGAAACAATAACAGAGTGCAGAATTACAGAGAAAATGCAGTAACACACAATAACATGTAAGGTCACAGTGAGGCAGATTGTAAAGTTGAGAGTCTGTCTGATCATACTAGGGAACTGTTCAATAGTCTAATACCAGTGGGATGAAACTGTCCCTGAGCCTGGTGGTGCGTGCTTTTGGGCTTTTGTTATCTTCTGCTGGATGGGAGAGGGCAGAAGAGAGAATATCTGGGGTGGGTAAGGTATTCGATTATGCTGGCTATTTCACTCAGACAGCGAGAAGGCAGAGCATACAGAGTCCGTGGTGGGGCGGCTGGTTTCTGTGATGTACTGAACTGTGTCCACAACTCTCTGCAGTTTCTTGCAGACACAGCAATTGCTGTATCCTGCCATAATGCATCTGGGTAGAAAGCTTTCTATGGCACCTTGGTGAAAAATGGTGAGAGTCAAAGAGGACGTCTCTTCTGAGGAGGTAGGGCTTGCTTGACTGTGGTATCAACATGATTGGACCAAGGCAGTTTATTGATGATGTTAATTTCTAATGTTGCTGACAGGAGTATCAGAAATAAGAAATAGAAGTATTGCTAGTGAGGATAAAAATAAATAAATATGTAGAAAAGATTTTGATAACTTCAGCAAGCCAGGCAGCAGATATAGAAAAGAGTAAGCAGTTGACGTTTCAGGCCGAGACCCTTCATCAGGACTGGAAGAAGGGTCTTGACATGAAACGTTGACTGTTTACTTTTTCCCATCGATGCTGCCTGGCCTGCTGAGTTCCTCCAGCATTTTGTGTGTGTTGCTTTGGATTTCCAGTACCTGCAGATTTTCTTATGTTTTTTAACTTCAACAAGTATTTGAAAAGTACATAGGAGAAGATTGGAAGTTAACACAGGACTCTTTGCATTGGACACATTACAATGCAGAATGAGGGAATAATTGAGTTATGAGAAAATCATCTATGTTTCATCTTTACAGCAATATTAGTATCTTTAGTAGGAAATGGTAGGGTATACATCTATACAAAGCTTGAAGTAATTAATGTCACTCAAGATGAATTGCTGGATAAATTAATTGGTGTAAACCTCTTAAAGCTCCAGCAATTTCAGACATGCAGAGATAATGGGGACAATATTAATGAACTTCCAACATCCCTTGGATTCATCTGAGACCCTAGAGGAGTGGAAAGTGGTAAATTTAACATCGTTATTTGGAAGTGAGATAAAGGAGGAGCTACACTCTGATATCAGCTTTAGGGAAAATGTTGTAAATTTAAGAAAATGGTAAAAGAGCGCTTAGAGAATCATAATATGATTAGATAGAATTAGCGTGATTGTGTGAAAAGGATATAATGCCTTGTAGAGCTAATAGAACTTTTTGAGGAGGAAGATAAAGGTGAACCAGTGGATGTTGTACATTGGGATATTAAGATGCAACAAAGATTCAAAGTACAGTTATTATCGAAGTGTGTATACAGAATACAACTCTGAGATCCGTCCTCATGACAAAACAAAGAAACACTATGGAACCTGCAGAGATAAAGAACAAATTGCATAAATGGCAAAAAGCGAGTGAACAACAAATAGAATATCAAAGATCAAACCAGGAGTCCAGTTTGTATTCAGTTTAGTTCAGCTCAGCGCTGTGATGCTAGCCAGTGCAGGCCATAGGGCATGAAAGTTTTTCAAAGTTCAAAGTCAAAGTAAATTTGTTATCATTGTACACATATTTTACCATATACTACCCTGAGACTCATTTTTGTGAAGGCATTTACAGGAAAGTAAAGAGATATGGTAGAATTTAAGAAATAAAACTTAAATAGAAACAAAGATGTACAACCAAGGTGCAAAAAGAAGACATATTGAGCAAATGAGAAAGTAAATAATACTGAGAACATGAGTTGTAAAGTCCTTGACAGTGAATCAGTTCAGAGTTGTGGTGAGTGAAGTTATTCACGCCAGTTCAAGAGCCCGGTGGTTGTAGGGTAATGCGTCTGGAATATCTTAAGTATTCATTTGGGTTTTAGTAAAATATCAGCAGCACTTGTACTTTGATATTTTTATAAAGAATAACATTAAGAGAAAATTCTGGAAAAACTCGGTGTGTCTTATTTTATCATTGCAATATTGTGTATGAGCCACTGGCTGACCCTGGCTTCCCGTGCAGACGTGTGTAAATCGGTGATGTGTCTGGGTAACTCAGCAGGAAGAATCCCCAATCAGTCAAAGTCAAAGTCAAATATATTATCAAAGTGTATTGTATGTTACCATATACTACTACCTTGAGATTCATTTTCTTGCAGGCATTGATAGGAAAATAAAGAAATACTAGAGAAATTAAGAAAAAAATACCTAAACAAAGACTGACAATAATGTGCAAAAGATGAGAAATTGTGCAAGTACAAAAAAGAATAGCAAGAACACGAGTTGTAAATAGTTCTTAAAAGTGAGTCTGTTGGTTGCAGAATCAGTTCAGAGTGGTGGCGAATGAAGTTATCCGGGCTGAATCAGGAGCCTGATGGTTGTGATGGGAAACAATCCATTTGGCCCATCAAATGCATACTGACAATCAACCACTTATATTTTTGAAACCAGCATGGCTTCAATTAGATTCTTTCCACATTCCTATCAGCTCTCCCCAGTCACTGACCTACTAGGGGTAACTAACCTACACACCTGCAAGTCTTTGGGATGTGGGAGGATGCTGGAGCACCCTTGAAACTCTCAGCAGTCACAGGATGAACGTACGGACCCCCACATGTTCCACAGACTTCACACCTTCAGCGCACAAGGTCAGTATCAATCTCAAGTGTCTGGAGCAGTGAGGTACTGGCTCTACCAGCTGTGTCACTGAACCACAACATACGTCCAAGCTGAGTGTAAGAACTTCAGTCAACCTCCCTCTTCATCTCATAGTCTGAGACACAGAACAAGGCCTTCAGCCTAACTCATCAGCGCTGACCAATTTAGCAACCAGAGTTCATCCGCTTTGCCAGCTTATATCACCCTGAACCTTTCCTATCCAAGCGGCTTTTAAATATTGTAATCAACCAAATATTGGAAGCCTAGATAAAGGGGACATGGAGCTGGGGTTTCCTCTAGTGGGAATGTCCAGGACCAGAGGGCACAGCCTCAGAATAGAAAGACATCCTTTAGAATAGAGGTGAGGAGGAATTTATTTATCCAGAGGATAGTGAATCTGTGGAATTCATTGCCACAAATGGTTGTGGAGGCCAAGTCACTGAGTATGTTTAAAGCGGAGGTTGATAAGTTCTTGATTATTCGAAGATTATGGGGGAAAAGCAGAAGAATGAGGTTAAGAGGGAAATAAATCAGATGTAATGGAATGGTGGAGCAGACTCAATGGGCCGAATGGACTAATTCTGCTCCTATGTCTTATGGTCTTATGGCCTTACAAACCATGGAGTGAGCTGCCAGAGGAAGTGGTAGAGGTCGATAAAATTGCCATAAGACCTTAAGACACAGGAGCAGAATTTGAGTCTGTTCTGCCATTCCCACCACCCTCTGTGTGAAAAAGTTGTTCTCAAGTCCTCTTTAAATCCTTCTCCTCTCACCTTAAATCTGTTTTAGGTTCTCCTACCCTGGGGAAAACACTATACACCTTACCTCTGTCCTTCATAGTTTTATTCTAAGGAGAAACCTTGTGTGGGAACAATAAGAACTATTACCCTTTACAATGAAAAAGGAATTAAGTGACTTGCTATTTTAAATTGAGGACACACTCTGAAACAGAAGGTTTATTGGTGACATTGGATACCCGTTGGACATCAGGTGGTTGTGAGTCCGGCCTTAAATTTGAGCCTAATTAGTCACTGGGGAAATAATCCGCTCTGAACCTATTGGGTTGTTTTAAACAACTGTGCCAAGTTATTGCTGGCACTGACTCCAATGCCATTATCTGATTATTCATGGCTAACTCAGAAAACATGCATTCTGCATGGGTTTGCTCAGGAAGGAAGGATGCTGTCGCCCAATAGAAGTTGGCGCCATCGTTGATGTGTGAACATCAAGTGGTTTTACGAAGAACACAACAGATGGCGATCCTTACACTGCTAAATAAACAGGAACTTCAAACAGTTGGCAAAAAACAAACTGACGAGCGTTTTGTCAAGGTGATAGTCACAGGGTTGCTTGCTACACTGGATGCTGTCAATCTTTCTCCTAGGCAGACTCTCAAGGTTCAAGTTTGACTGCTTTCACCTCCATTGAACATAGAACATGGCCTCTTAACACTTCTCACCTGACTATCACCTCCTCCTGGGTCCAGGCCTCCTATTTCTCCTATGGTCCACTCTCCTCTCCTATCACACTGTAATCTCCAGTCCTTTATCTTTTCTACCCACCTGACTTCAGCTATCACCTTCTAGATATCCTCCATCCACTCTCCCTACCTTTTTAGTCTGGTATCTTCCCCCCTTCCTTTCCAGTTGTGATGAAGGGTCTCGGCCTGAAACATTAACTGTTCATTCATTTCCATAGATGCTGCCTGACCTGCTGAGTTCCACCAGCATTTTGTGTGTGGTACATAGAACATGTTGTAGTATTTAATAATTCAGTAATATTTGTGTAATATTGTAAATATATTGTTTGATTAATCATTCTTTGTTGTTTATATAATGCATTGTGGGTTATCTGCAAAAGTACATAAATGGCATCATGTGATACGTGCACGCCTTGCTTAAAGTAAAAAAAAATAGACTAAGACATGTTTTCCATTCTTGCTTTAAATTAATTTATTTTGGAGTTACAGAGCATAGACCAGTACAACACAGGAATGGGCCCTTTTGCCCACTATGTTGTGCTGAACTAAATAAATTAGTGATCAAGTGATCAACTAAACTAATCTCTTCTACCTACGTATATCCTTCCGTTTTCCTCACATTCACATGCCTATCTAAATGTCTCTTTCTCTAATGTATCTGCCTCTCTCACCACCCCAGGCAGTACATTTCAGGCTGCCACCACTCTCTGTGTAAAAAACTTACCCCTCACATCTCTTTTGAAATTACCCCCCACGGTATTAGACATTTCAACCCTGAGAAAAAGATACTGCCTGTCTACTCTATTTATGCTTCTCATAATCTTATAAACCTCTATCAGATCTCCCCTCAGCCTTGGCCACTCTAGAGGAAATATGAGCTCCTTCAAGGTGGGTACCTGTTTTAAGGACTAAGCAAGGTTTTTGTCCAGTGATGAAAGGGTGGGTCCAGAGCAATGGGAGACCAGATTCTGCTAAAAGTGATCAATTTTTTACTTGTAACCTACTCACACAGAGTTGTGCAGTTTTTGATAAGTTGGGTTTATTATTGTCACACGTTAAGTAAAATTACAATACGGACATTTTTCTAAGAATTCATGCCCTCTAGAATGCAATGACAATGTATTTTTGCCAATTTGATTTACTCTGTTTCTATGCATATTAAAATCTCCCATGATTATCATAGTAACTCTGCAACAATCCTCTTATTTCTTGATTAATTCTGGCTTCTTTGCAGACCAGTCAGGAGTGCAGTTGTAGACCATAGAACTGTGGTAAACTATGTATACCTGTCTGGACACGCCCCTTTGCTGACTGCTCCTGTGGCTCCTCCCACAGACCCCTGTATAAAGGCAATTGGAGGCACTGCTCCTCCCTCAGTCTCCGAGAAGTCGTGCTCCCTTTTTGCTGCTAATAAAAGCCTATCGTTCACTTCCAGTCTCCGAGAGTTATTGATGGTGCATCAAGAGTTTTTGCTCTATTCTCTCTACGCCCATGAACGCGCGGTTACAGATATATATAGCGCAAATCCCATCTATGAACGTGTCGATGATGCCATGGTTGGCAGAATCTCAGGTAGTGACAAAAGGGCGCACAGGAGCAAGGTACACCAGTTAGCTGAGAGGTAACCTTGCAACAACTTTGCACTCAACATCAGCAAGACCAAAGAGCTGATCGTGGACTTCAGGAAGGGCAAGATGAGGGAACATAAACCAATCCTCATAGAGGGATCAGAAGTGGAGCGAGTGAGCAATTTCAAGTTCCTGGGTGTCAGTATCTCTGAGGATCTAACCTGGTCACAACATATCGATGCAGTTATTAAGAAGGCAAGACAGGGGCTATATTTCACTAGGAGTTTGAAGAGAGTTGGTTTGTCACCTAAAACACTTGAAAACTTCTACAGATGTACTGTGGAGAGCATTCTGATTGGCTGCATCACTGTCTGGTATGGGGAGGGGGCTATTGCACAAGACTGAAGAAGGTTGCAGAATGTTGTAAAATTAGTCAGCTCTGCCTTGGGTACTAGCCTCCATAGTATCTAAGACATCTTCAAGGCGTGGTTTCTCCAGAAGGCAGCATCCATCATTAGGGACTGCCACCCACCCATGACATGCCCTCTTCTCATTGCTACTGTCAAGAAGGAGGTACAGAAGCCTGAAGACACACACTCACTGATTCAGTAACAGTGTCTTCCCCTCTGCTGTCCGAATTCTAAATGGACATTGAACACACGAACACTACCTCACAACGTTTTTATTTATTTTAGTTTTTTCACTGCTTATTTTAACTTAACTATTTAATATACATATATAATTACTTAAATTCATTTTTTCCTATATTTATTATGTATTGCATTGTACTGCTGCTGCAAAGTTAACTAATTTCATGATAAACACGAGGAAATCTGCAGATGCTGGATGATACGCGATGATGATATTAAACGCGATTCCGATTCTGCTAGTTTCCCAAATCCCCACGCAGTTATTATATGGCGAGCTTTCGCTGGGCAAGAGGAAGAGGTTCACAGACTGTGTGAAAGCTAACATTGTACATGTTGGGCTTGCACCAAAATGGCTGGAACAGAGAGCGCAAACGCAGAGTGGCTGACAAGCCTTGGTTGGGACCGCTCACAACAATTTGGAGAGTTATTGAGCAGTACTAATCACTGCATGACAAAGAAAGAAAGCAGCTTGGACTCAGACACCTGCTACAAACACACAAAACAGAACTGCATCAATCTACCAGTCATTGTCAGCCATGACGGACAACCAGTCATATGATATAGAACATAGACCGTAGAACAGAACAGTATAGTACATAGCCCTTTGGCCTACAATGTTGTGCAGAACTTTTAAGCTACTCTAAGACCAATCTAACCCTTCCCTCCCACACACTCCTTCATTTTACGACCATACACATGCTTACTAAGAGTTTCTCTAACCTCCCTAATCTAACTGCTTCTATCAGCACACCTGGCAGGCTGCTCCATGCACCCACAACTTTCTGTGTAAAGAACTGACTTCTGACATATCCCCTGTACTTGCCTCCAACCACCTTAAAATTATGCTCTCCCATATCAGCATTTCTGTCCTGAAAAAAAGTGTTGGCTGTCCACTCTGTCTTTGCCTCTTATCATCTTGTATGCCTTTATCAAGTCACCTCCCACCCTCCTCTGCTCCAAAGAGAAAAGCCCTGGCTCCCTCAACCTATGACACGCTCTCTGATCCAGGCAATATCCTGGTGAATCTCCTCTGCACCCTCTCTAATCCAGGCAGCATCCTGGTGAATCTCCTCTGCACCCTCTCTAATCCAGGCAGCATCCTGGTAAATCTCCTCTGCACCCTCTCGAAAGCTTCCACATCCTTCCTATAATGAGCTGACTAGAACGGAACACAATACTCCAAGTGTGGTCTAACCAAGTTTTATAGAGCTGCAACATTACCTAGTGGCTCCTGAACTCAGCTCCCCCTGATTAATGAAGGCCAACACACCATACACCACTATCATCTTCAGTGGCAACTTTAAGAGATCTATGGAAGTGGATCCAAGATTCTTCTGCCAGGGATCTCTTTATGAATGTCTCTAAAAATGATCATCAAAAGAATGTTTTAACTAGAACGTCATGCCCTTGATATTCAAAACTAATGAACTTCAAAGTTCAAAGTAAATTTATTATCGAAGTATGTGTATGTCACCATATGCTACCCTGAGATTCATTTTCTTGCAGACATTCACAGTAGAAGAAAGAAATACAATAGAATCAATGAAAAACAACACACAAAGACCGGTAAATAACTAATGTGCAAAAGAAGACAAACTGTTCAAATACAAAATAAATAAATAATACGGAGAACATGAGTTCTAGAGTCCTTGAAAGTGAGTCTGTAGGTTGTGGAATCAGTTCAGTGTTGAGATGAGTGATGTTATCCACGCTGGTTCAGGAGTCACCTGGTTGAAGGGTATTAACTGTTCCTGAATCTGATGAAGAGGGACCTAAGGGTCATGTACGTCATTCCCCATGGTAACAGCGAGAAGACAGCATGGCCTGGATGGTGGGGATCATTGATTTCAACACATTGAAATAAAAATTGCAAAGAAATTGCTTATAATGGTCTAGACAGACGCCAATGATCACAGGTCAAAAAGTTTGAGAAGTTTCCCTGTTCACACAGTTGATGTGCTTCACCTATTAGAACACAGTGTACCAGTTCCCCTGCTGTGGGTATTCACAGTTCCTCTCCAGATCCGACAGCTCATCAGGCAGAGAACTGTTCCTTTGAAAGACAGAACACTGAACAGCAATGCTGAATCCTTTCCTCGATTATTAACACCGTATTGTTCAGCAGTTGACAACTCCATTATTGTAACAATCTCTATTATTGTAATTAATTATCATAGCTAATCCTTCCCTCTTCTGGTTCTTCCTCGCTCTCCATTCCCTGCTTCATTTGCCACATCACTGGTGGTTCTGTTTTCATCCATTATGTAGTCAAGCTCTGGAATTCTTTCCTCGATCCTCTCTGCCCCTCACTTCACTTTCATCAGGCACTGTGTGTGTGTGTGTGCGTGCGTGTGTGCGGGCATGTGCGGGCGTGTGTGCGTGTATGCGTGTGTGTGCGTGTGCGTGTGTGTGTGTGTGTGTGCGGGCGTGCGCGCGTGTGTGCATGTGTGCGTGTGTGTGCGTGTGCGTGTGTGTGTGTGTGTGTGTGTGCGGGCGTGCGCGCGTGTGTGCGTGTGTGTGCGTGTGCGTGCGTGTGTGTGTGTGTGTGTGTGTGTGTGTGTGTGTGTGTGTGTGTGTGTGTGCGTGTGTGCGGGCGTGTGCGCGTGCATGCATGCGTGCCTGCCGCTGTCCTGTCAGGAATTCATATCTTCTGCCCGTGACCATGTGTGCTTCCTTCAGGTGCTCTGGTTTCCTCCTGAAACTTGTCCGTGTTAGTAAGATGTTGTCTAAACTAATTAAACTAATAATTGAAAGACAAACTAAGTTAATCCTTTCAGCCTAACGATTGTTGTGCTTGATATTGTGGGCTAGTGTGGAGCACACCAGTACACTGCCATGCAGGGTACTCAGCTGAACGTTATTGATAACACTGCTTGTACGGTATATAACTGAGTGGCATAGGAATAACACTATTAACTACCATAATAATGGACCTTCTCTTTCCTCTCCTTTCCCATCAGGTGGAAGATTCCAAAACCTGAAAGCACGGGTGCCACCAGAATCAAGGACACTGTTATAAGACCATTAAACGGTCCCCTAGATGGATTCCTGACCTCACGATCTACCTCATTGTGTCTTTACGCCTTTCTGTCTGCCTGCACTGCACTTTCTCTGTAACGGTGACATTTTATGAGAGAATTTAGAGAGCTAGGCAGAAAGCTGAGAAGCAGGACCTCCTGGGTAGTAATTTCTGGATTACTGCCTGTGCCACGCGCCAGTGAGGGTAGAAACAGGATGATTTGCAGATAAATGCGCGGCTGAGAATTTGGTGCAGGGGGCAGAGCTTCAGGTTCTTGGATCATCGGGATCTCTTCTGGGGGAGGTATGGCCTGTACAAAAGGGACAAATTGCACCTGAACCCAAAGGGGAGCAATACTCTCGCAGGCAGGTTTGTTAGAGTTATTTGGGAGGGGGATGGGGTGGGAGGATTTAAACTAATTTGGCAGGAGGATGGGAACTCGAATGAAGGGACTCAGGATAGGACAGATGGTTAATAAAGCAAAGCTAGTGTGCAGTCACACTGTCAGGAAGGGCAGGCAGATGATAGGACAAAATTGCAGCCAGCAGGGTGAGTATCAGTGCATTAGGGATGCAGAATCAAAAAGGATAGCAAATACAGCACTCAAAGTGTTAATCTGAATGCGTGGAGTATAAGAAATAAGGTGGATGATCTTGTTGCACTATTACAGATTATCCGGTATGATGTTGTGGCCATCACTGAATCATGGCTGAAGGATGGTTGTAGCTGGGAGCTGAATGTCCAAGGTTACAATTTGTATGAGAGGGATAGGAAGGTGGAGGCAGAGGGGCTGGCGTGGCTCTGCTGGTAAAGAATGGCATCAAATCAGTAGAAAGATGTGACATAGGATCGGAAAATGTTGAATCCTTGTGTGTTGAGTTAAGAATCTGCAAGGGTAAAAGGACTCTGATGGCAGTTATATACAGGCCTCCCAACAGTAGCCGGGGAGTGGGTCAAAGGAAGGGCGAAAAGGGATCAGACTCGATGGGGCAAATAGCCTCATTCTGCTCCTATGGTTTATGGTCTTGTGGTCCAAGCAGTTGTGGCACCTTGCCCAAGGTTGACCTGCAGACTAGCAGAGGGACGGAATGACTTACACCTCCTCTGGTTGAGATGTATCTCCACCCTGCTTCCAGTACCTCAATCCAAGTGACATTAATAAAGCTATTTACTAATGTCCACATCTCTCAATTCTCTGAATATTCAATTGTCTAAGAGCTTCTTAAATGCCTTCATTAGAGTTGCCTCCATTACCATTCCTGACAGCATATCCAGGCACCTACCTCTCTCCGGATAGAAAACTTGCTCTGCACATCTCCTGCGAACTTATCTGCTCTCACTTTAAATACACACCCTCTAGTGTGAGACATTTCAACCCTGGTAAAAGATACTTTCTGTCTATGCTATCTATATGGGTGGCAGGGTCCCAGACCTGTCTTTCTTTCCCACTGAGAAACATTCACTGTTTTTCTCTCTCTGATGTGCTAAGTATTTCCAGCATTTATTTATTTGTTTGTTTGTTTGTTTACAGTACTGTGTAAATGTCGTAGGCACATCTAAAAAGGTCTTTAAAATCAAAGATGCTTTCAAAAATAATGAAATGAAGAGTTTCTAAGTATCAAAAAAATTACTATAAAGAGCAGTAAAAAACTAAATCAAATCAATATTTGGTGTGACCACCCTTTGCCTTTAAATCTGCATCAACTCTCTTCAGTATTCTGTCGTGCAGTTCATCAGAAAATCGGCTGGTAGGTTGTTCCAAGACTCTTGGAGAGCTTGCCACAGTTCTTCAGCAGACTTTGGCTGTCTCACTTGCTTCTGTCTCTCCAGGTGATCCCAGACAGCCTCGGTGATGTTGAGATCAGGGTTCTGTAGAGGCCACACCATCTGAAACCATGTAAAAAATCTAAGGTGCCCAAGATTTTTGCACAGTACTGTATTTATCTATCTCTCTGTTTGTTTGTTTGTTTATTTATGTATTTATTTATTTGGAGTTACAGCACAGTAACAGGCCCTATTTATCCAATGAGCCCATGCCAGCCAATCACACCCATGTGACCAATCAACCTACTAGCCTGTACGTCCTTGGAATGTGGGAGGAAGTAGGAGCGCTTGGAGGAAACCCAAATGGCCACGGGGAGATCGTACAAGCTCTTTACGGAGAATGGCAGGAACTGAACCTGGAATGCTGGTGCTGTAGTAGTGTTACACTAAGCGCCATGTGTTTATGTCATTATGTCTGCCATTATGTGACTTGGAGACTTTGCCCTGACCTCAGGCCCCAAGCAGGGGAGAGATGACCTGTATTTGAAAAGTGATTCTGAAGCTAACAGAAGTTTCCCTTTTTCCTAAAAGGATGACTGTGTGATGATGCAGAAACTGAACGGATTAAATTTACAGTTTAAAATTAAATTCATGGCCACTGCTTTATGAATAATGGATTGCATTGAATGATTTCCATTTTTTTCATGCTCATCTGGGTAAGAAATGTATGAAATTGGAAGGCAGTGGCTCTAATACGCCACACTATGCTCTCTCTTTTCATCCCTTAAATGAGTCTTTAAATTAATACCAGTCCTGAGAGGGCCAATCTTTGGCCACTGGAGTGTTACAGCCCAGACAGAGGCCGTTCACAGCATAGTGTGATGTTCAGGCCCTGTGCTCAGGGCCTAGATATCCCCCTCTCTCTGTCTCCTCGAAGGCCTTGTCTCTTTTTGTGCTTTTGTTCAACTCCCATTTGAACGTTCCAATTGAATAGACACTGCTTCGATTAGAAAGCACTTCTTGTCACAATAGGTTGAGCGAGTTAGGACTTTTCCCTTTGGAGCGAAGGAAGGTGAGAGGTGACTTGATAGAGGTGTACAAGATGATAAGAGGCAAAGTTCGAGTGGACAACCAGAGACTTCGTCACAGGGCTACACAAGGGGGTGTAACTTTAAAGTGTTTGGAGGAAGGTGTTATGTTTTTTATATAAAATGGTGGGTGTGAGGGGCGCACTCCCAGGGGTGGTGGTAGAGGCAGATTTATTAGGGACATTAAGAAACTCTTAGATGGGCACGTGGATGATAGAAAAATGGAGGGTGTGTGGGAGGGAAGGGTTAGATCATCGTGGACCCAAGGGTTTGCATTATGCTGTAGTATTCTATGTTCTATGTTCCGTGAATTGGCCTCTGTTCCCTTTTCAGTCGATGCGATCTGATCACAGCCACATTGCCAGCTGGTGGTGTCGTGGCATCGGCACTGGACTTCGACATGTTGTTCTTTCAGAGGTGCTCTTCTGCACATCGCTGTTGTAATGGGCGGTAATTTGAGATACTGTCGCCTTACTGCCAACTTGAACCAGTCTGACCTCTCTCATTAACGAGACACTTTTGCCCACAGATCCACCGCTTGCTGAATTACTTTGTTGTTGGTTTTCACATCATTCTCTGTAAACTCAAGATTGTTGTGGGAAGATCCCAAGAAATCAGCAGTTTCTGAGATACTCAAGCCACCCTGTCTGGCACCAGCAATCATTCCACGGTCAAAGTCACTTGGATCACATTTCTTCCTCACTCTGGTGTTTGGTCTCAGCAACAGCTGAACACCTTGACCATGTCTGCATGCTTTAATGCATTGAGTTGCTGTCACGTGATTGGCTGATCAGCTATTTGCATTAATGACCAGGTGTACCTAATAAACTGGCCTCGGAGTGTGGCTCAGAGAACACAGATCAGTACAGTGTAGGAAAATGGCCATTCGGTCCACTGTGACTGTTCTGCCCTTGACCCATATCCGGTTCTTCATGAGTGGTGGGTTCTTGTTCCCTGACTCGCCGTGTGGCCTGGCATTTCAATATCTCCACATGAGGCCTGGAAGATGTATGACTTCGGGCTGTGGCCCTGTAGACGATCCAGTTCCTCGTCAATGTCACCCAGTGAAACGTCGCAGTGTACACTGTTGTCAGACGAAGGCTCCTGCACTTGAGTGATCCTCTCTCTCTCTTTTGATGGTGAGGAAGAGCCTGTTTGTCCTCAAGTCAGGGGACTCGGAGAAGTGACACAGCAGAATGTAAAACCTCGAAACAGTGGGCTGCTGGCCTCCTAACCTTTAAACTCCACTATCCCCCCCCACCCCCCCGCCTCACCTTTCAGCTATGTCTTTTGTTGACATTTGACATTTCCACCCTGGGGGAAAGATTCTGACTATCTACACCTCTCATCATTTTCTATCCTTCTATCAGGTCTTGCTTCAGCCTCCAAAAGGAAACAACCTATCCTTGTCCAACCTCTCCTTATCGCTCAGCATCCTCGTGAATCTCTTCTGCACCCTCTTGTTACACTTCACGAAGACTGAGAGGAGATTTGATCGAGGTATGCATAATATTAGTTAGGGTAAATGCAAGCTTTGAGGTTGAGGTTGGGTGGGACTACAACTGGAGGTCATGGGTTAAAGGTGAAAGGTGAAAAGTTGAAGGGGAAACTCCTTCACTCAGAGGGTCGTGAGAATGTGAGATGAGCTGCCAGTGCAGGTGGTGCATGTGAGTTCGATTTCAATGTTCCGTTGTCGGAGTTAAGCTTTTCACACAGAGAGCGGTGGGTGTGTGGAGTGCACTGCCAACAAAGGTGGTAGAGGCGGATACAATGGGGTCTTTTAAGAAATGCTTAGATAGGTATGTGGAACTTAAAAAAATAGAGGACTATGAAGAAGGGAAATTCTAGGCAGCTTCTAGAGTAGGTTACATGGTCAGCACATCATTGTGGGCCGAAGGGCCTGTAACTTGCTGTACTTTTCTATGACTCTATGACATCCTTTCTGTAACAGGGCAACCAGAACTTTTAAAGATTAGCTTTATTTGTCACACGTGCTTTGAAACATTGAAATATACATGAACACCACAGGCCGAGGGTGAGCTGGGGGCAGCCTGTATGTGTCACCACGCTTCCAGCACCAGCATCGTATGCCTACAACTTACTGACCCTACCCCAAACGTCTTGGGAGTAATCCTGTACGGAATGTACAGGCCGTGGTGGGAATTGAACCCCGATCTTTTGAATGCTGGTGCTGTAAAACGTTATGCTAGCTTCTGCTGGGACAATATAGACTGGTTCTGCTGAAGAGCCTGTATCGTGTTCCATGGCTCCACGACTCTAAGACTAATTCACTGTACTTGGGATGTGGGAGTATTCCGAAAGAAAATGGTAGTGTAGCAGTTAGTGCAATGCTTTACGGTACAGATGACCCAGGTTCAATATCCGCCACTCCTCACGTATATTCACCCTGTGACGCGTGGATTTCCTCCAGATGCTCCAGTTTCCTCCCACAGACCAAAGACGTACTGGCTGGTCGGTTAATTGGTCATTGTAAATTGTCCTGTGATTAGGCTGGGAATAAATCGGGGAATTGCTGGCCGAGTGGCATAAAGGGCCAGAAGAGGCTATTCTGTGTTGTAGCTCAATAAAGTGAAAAAATAAAACCAAACGAGATTATAAGAGCACAGCTGGTCAGGATCAAGCCCTGCTGGGCAGCAGTACTAACCGCTGCACCGCCAAATTTCCTGCCTCCTCCTAGTCGAAAGAAAAGCAAAGTCATACTGGCTGCTTTTTAATTCTCCTCATTCTCGGTATCAACAATCTCCCCGGCACTGTGCCAACAGTGACTTTAATTTGTGATGTCTTTTCATTACCGACTTAATGATATCTCCTGTTCTGCTCCCACTGTCTCAAGTAGGCCTCAGGCCTTGTTCTACAGAACATTCAGATATCAAGCTCCATCACCTCCCATCGCAAGGCAGCGATGCGCAGCTCTCCAATAGGAACCTCGGAGTGATCATTAAAAAAATCAATTAGCGGGATAAAACCTGCTATATCCTCAAAGCATGAAAAGAAATGTATTTATTTATTCTGCCCTCCTTACATGCACAATATTTATACTAAATTGAAACAAAATTTGGCTCTGGGCTGAGCAAAACTTCAAATTGTTCTGCAGAGATTTCATTTGTTAGTGTAAAGTCTGATATTCTTACAGTAATTGCTAAAATTCCATCTTCCCCAGAACATACTGGTACAATTCTACATTGCCATCATAGAGAGCATCTTCACATTAGCCATTATTATCTAGAGACACAGTGTGGAACAGGTCCTTCCAGTCTGACGAGCTGCACCACCCAGTAACCTACCTATTTAACCCTAGATTAATCACAGGACAGTTTACAATTAATCTACTAACCGGTACATCCACTTTGGTGCAGCAAGCTCTCGTAATGTACAACAACTGCAGTGAACTGTCAGGACAGCAGGTAAGGTCACTGGCTACAGTCTACCACCACTGCAGGACCTGTGTGTGTCTGGGACAAAGAAGTGGGCCGGAAAATCATTGCGAACATTACCCACCCTGCAAACTGCTTTTTTCAAAAGCTCCCTTCTGGAAACTGCTATGGGCTATTAAAACTGAGAAATTTCTTCCCCCAGGCAGTTAATCTGATCAACCATTCTGGGTAGCCCCCTCCCCAACCTCCTTTATCATAGAAAACCTACAGCACAATACAGGCTCTTTGGCCCACAAAGCTGCGCTGAACATGTCCTTACCTTAGAAATGACCTAGGATTACCCATAGCCCTCTATTTTTCTAAGTGCCATGTACCTATCTAAAAGTCTCTTAAAAGACCCTATCGTTTCCACCTCCACTGCCGGCAGCCCATTCCATGCTCTCACCACGCTCTGCGTAAAAAAAACTTACCCCTGACATCTCCTCTGTACCTACTTCGAAGCACCTTAAAACTATGCCCTCTCGTGCTAGCCATTTCAGCCCTGGGAAAAAGCCTTTGACTATCCACACGATCAATGCTTCTCATCATCTTATACACCTCCATCAGGTCATTTCTCATCCTCCATCACTCCAAGGAGAAAAGGCCGAGTTCACTCAACCTATTCTCATAAGGCATGCTCTCCAAACCAGATAACATCCTTGTAAATCTCCTCTGCACCCTTTCTATGGTTTCCATGTCCTTCCTGTACTGAGGAGACCAAAATTGAGCTCAGTACTCCAAGTGGGGTCTGACCAGGGTCTTATATAACTGTAACATTACCTCTCGGCTCTTAAACTCAATCCCACGATTGATGAAGGCCAATGTACTGTATGTCTTTCTAACCACAGAGTCAACCTGTGCAGCTGCTTTGAGTGTCCTATGGACTCAGACCCCAAGATCCCTCTGATCCTCCACACTGCCAAGAGTCTTACCATTAATGCTATATTCTGCCATCATATTTGACCTACCAAAGTGAACCACCTCTCACTTATCTGGGTTGAACTCCATCTGCCACTTCTCAGCCCAGTTTTGCATCCTATCAATGTCTCGCTGTAACCTCTGACACACCTCCACACTAGCTACAACACCCCCAACATTTGTATCATCAGCAAATTTTCTAACCCTTCCCTCCACTTCCTCATCTAGGTCATTTATAAAAATCATGAAGAGTAAGGGTCCCAGAACAGATCCCTGAGGCACACCACTGGTGACTGACCTCCATGCAGAATATGACCCGTCTACAACCACTCTTTGCCTTCTGTGGGCAAGCCAATTCTGGATCCACAAAGCAATGTCCCCTTGGATCCCATGCCTCCTTACTTTCCTGATAAGCCTGGCATGGGGTACCTTGTCAAATGCCTTGCTGAAATCCTGACAGTGCACTGCACTGTGAACATTTTATAATGCTCTTTACATTGTAAGTACATTCTGGTATTTTTGTACTTAGCTGCATGTTATTCCATATCTGTACTTTAATGTCCAACTTAAATAAAAAATAAAGTTATATATAAAGTATTGTTTATAACTTTATAATTGTTGAATGTTGTTGCTTTTTGTTGCATGTCGCACCCTGATCAACACACTACAGCAAATTCGTAATACTTATTCAATATTGTTTAGAGTCATTTCTAATGCACAATTCAATTCAATTCAAGTTTAACTGTCATTCAACCGTACATGAAATCTCATGGACACAGCCAGATGAGACGACGTTACTCCAGGGACAAGGTGCTGAAAACACATTACCAACAGTCGCACAGAAGAACACATTCATGGAAAAAGATTCGCCTTGTACCCACCCCCACCTCATGACACTGCAGCTTGATGCCCAGTCGTCGCACATACAATACAATAAAAAGATACAATAAATACAAAGGCATAAAGTAGCTTGTGTGCGTAGACTGATTGTATGTCCATAAAGTGACAGTGTGCACAGGAGTGTCTGTATGTAAAGTGATTGATGGGAAATGATAAAGTCGTGGTGGTTGGGGGTGTGGAGGGGTGGGTTAGTGGGTGGAGGAGTTGATCAGCCTGACTGCTTGGGGAAAGGAACTGTTTTTGAGCCTGGTGGTCCTGGCATAGATGCTACACAGCCTTTTACCTGATGGGAGTGGGACAAACAGTCCATGAGCAGGGTGGGTGGGATCCTTCGTGATGTTGCTAGTCTTTCTCTGACACCTTTCTGCTCTCTGTATATATATGTAATATATATGTGAGTGTGTGTGTGTGTGTATATATATAGGGGGTTGGGGGGAGGTATCAGTTTTGACTATCTTCCTGTCCACCGTAGTGCAGTTTCTGTACCAAGTGGTGATGCAGCATTTAATGTAAATGTACGTACGGTATATGGTGAATAAAGTCGATCCTTGTTCCTTCACTTAGACCATGCTCTCTGCTCTCTGCGTCCATCAGGAAGAAGGTACAGGAGCCTAAGGACTCACACCAACAGGTTCAGGAACAGTTATTACCCCTCCACCATCAGGAAGAAGGTACAGGAGCCTAAGGACTCACACTAACAGGTTCAGGAACAGTTATTACCCCTCAACCATCAGGAAGAAGGTACAGGAGCCTAAGGACTCACACCAACAGGTTCAGGAACAGTTATTACCCCTCAACCATCAGGAAGAAGGTACAGGAGCCTAAGGACTCACACCAACAGGTTCAGGAACAGTTATTACCCCTCCACCATCAGGCTCTCGAACCAAAGGGGATAACTTCACTCAACTTCAGTCACAACTTTCCCACAGCCTATGGACTCACCTTCAAGGACTCTTCATCTCATATTCTCCATATTTGTTAATAATTATTTATTATAGAGTATACAGGATGCCCAGGGAGGGATAGCGCCTCTGGTGAAGGGGCTTGTTGTGTCCATTTTGGGTGAGCTCACTCACCTTTGTTCCCCAAGGTGAGTCCAAGGGTTTAGAATCAGTTCAGTGCTGGGGTGAGTGAAGTTGTCCACGCCAGTTCAGGAGCCTGGCGGCTGCAGGGTAATAACCTGAACCTGAACCTGGTGGCGTGGGACGTCAGGTTCCTGTACCTCCTGCCGAATGGTAGTAGCAAGAAGAAAACATGGCCTGGGTGGTAGGGGTCCTTAATGATGGATGCTATTTTCATGTGGCAGCGCTCTGTGTAAACGTGCTCAGTGGTGGGGAGGTGATTAATTACCTCTGTGCCCAGCAGATTGAGCAGGTAATCAGCGGAGTGTCGCATCAGCTATTGCGAAGAGCCCAGATGAATTTAGCCTTTGCTGGAGTCCAAGGCTGGAATCACTCAGGGACAAAGCCCCAGCTCTGTTTGCAGCCACCTGCTGTCTTTGAGAAGATGTTGATCAGAATTCTTTTAAACGCTGCTTTGGAAAGATGGGGAATAATCATCTCGTGCCCTCATGATGTAACAAACAGGCAAGGAGACGGTTTGCCATTTAGCACCATGTTTGTTTAATGTGAAAACCAGGGGACTGTTTCCATGCCTATTCTGACATTTCAGCAACCCAGGCGTGAGAAATGGCATTAATTGATCCACAGTAGCAATAACAACACACAACCCATTAGAGTTAGTCACTGATGAACCGGAGTGGGACGTCGAATGAGAAGGCTTTGACTGATTTTCTTTTAACAAGTTTGTGCTTCGCTGTGCCTGCAATGTATCTGAGTGTTATCATTAATAATCCCCAATTAAATGCTACATTTATTTGATCATAAAGCTGAAGCCTGAGAAGTTAGAGCCAATAATATAACAAAACTAGCCCAACATATCGATGCAGCTATAAAGAAGGCAAGACAGCAGCTATATTTCATTAGGAGTTTGAGAAGATTTGGTATATCAACTAAAACACTTGAAAATTTCTACAAATGAACCATGGAGAGCATTCAGACGGGCTGCATCACTATCTGGTACGGGGATGGGGATTAGTGGGGGAGTTACTGCACAGAATTGGGGTAAGCTGCAGCCATTTGTAAAATTAGTCAGCTCCATCATGGGTACTAGCCTCCATAGCAACCAAGACATCAAGAAGCGTTGTCTCGAAAAGGCAGCTTCCATCATTAAGGACCCCCATCATCCAGGACGTGCCCTCTTCTCAATGCTATCATCGGGGAAGAGGTACAGAAGCCTGAAGGCACACACTCAACATTTAGGAACAGTTTCTTCCTTTCTGTCATCCGATTTCTGAATTGATATTGAACCCACGAACACTACCTCACATAAATTTATTTTTATGCTACATATTTAATTTAACTGTTTGATATATGTTGTGACTGTAATTCATTTTTTTTCTCTATATCATCACGTATTGCATTGTATTGCTGCCACAAAGTTAATAAATTTCACAACACATGCCGGTGATAATAAACCTGGTTCTCATTCTGAAACTTCCAATTTGGCTAAATCAGTGTTTCCAGAGCAGTGCTTAAGTCAGGAGCAGGCTGCGTATCAGGATCAGAGTCAGATTTATTATCGTTGTCATATATTGTGAAATTTGTTGTTTTGTCACAGCAGTAGAGTGTAGTACATAGTGGTATAGCAAAACATTTTACAGTACCAGGGACCAGGGTTCAATTCCTGCTGCTGTCGGGAAGGAGTTTGCACTTTCTCCCCGTGACGATATGGGTTTCCTCCTGGTGCACTGGTTTCTTCCCACATCCCAAAGAAGTACCGGTTGGTAGGATCATTGTAAATTGTCCCATGTTTAGGCTAGGGTTAAATCGGGGGATTGATTGCTGGCCGGTGAGACTCAAAGGACCTGAGGGGCTTATTCTGCGCTGTATCTCAATAGATTAAAACATAATAATACTGTGGATGCCACTTAATTGGGGCACATTTTAGCCAAAGTTTCATGGAAATAATTAGAAGGGTATAAAAAAGACAAACTGCCCTTTAACTGAGTAATAAGTTATGTATTTCAATTAAATACAGAATAAAATTAGAACACTACCAAAACTACTACAGTACTGTAAAACTGTGTATTAGTTCCTAATAGTTATTGACGGAGAAATTCTTCCTGTGTACTCCGCTGTGTTCTTTTGAATGACTGTAAATGAACAAAATCAGTGCAGACACTTGGTGCAGATTATGGACTGGCATCATACAATGCTTTCGACAATTGCAGCCTCCAAAACTTCTTTTTAATTGTAACTTTGTAGAAAACTGTTGACACCTTCAAATTTTTTTGTAGTGACTAACTTGTTGAAGTAGTGAAATCATTTCATTCTCCCTCCTGGTTATCACTGGTATCTCCAAGCCTGAATATTTGAAATCGCAGCGAGCAAAAACAGTTCTGAGTTGTCATACTGTTTATTACTTGACAACTATCTGTGAGAAAAATCACCGCTTTTTTGAACATAAATATGCAACTGACGCTATTTGAAAACTGTTCACTCCAAGCACGGTGTCGTGTCTAATGGCTACACAACGCACGCAACTGACACTAGTCAGAAAAAGTTTGGCAGCATTCCTCTGCACCAGTGAAGTGTCATAAACAATGGGAATCCCGGCTATTTTCTTGATTTGCTTTTGTTCTTTAAGAGTTATCCCAAATAAGCAGTTGCCCCAATTAACTGATGGCCTAATTAACCAGAATCCACTATACAGACACTGTACCATACATAAAACATAAGGAAATATATGTTTAGAATATACATATAGAAACATATATAAAAAAATTAAATAAGCAGCGTGAAAAGAGAGCAAATGTATGTCAGGGTGTCAGGGCCGGAGGTCAGCGTTTGCCTCGCTGCTACGTGAGGTTTACTCATCTCTGCGCTGAACTGAGGCTGTGATCTGCAGCTACTGGGCTCTTGGATTGGCTGCAGGGAAAGCTGGCTTCATGGCTGTTGACTCACTCTCGTGATCTTCTGTTGTTTGATTGCTTTTGCAGTTTGCATGATTTGTTTCCCCCCCCCCCCCCCCCGCACATTGGGTGTTTGACGGGTTGTTTTGTAATGTGTTCCTTTGGGTTTCTTTGTTTCCTGGCTGCCTGCAAGGAGATGGATTTCAAATATGCGTACTTTGATAATAAATGTACTTTGAACTTTGAGGTATTTTTAATGGATTGGTCCATTGTCCATTCAGAAATCCGATGGCGAAGGGATAGAAGCTGTTCCTAAATATTAAGTGTGTGTCTTGAGGCTGCTGTACCTCCTCCCTAATGGTAGTAATGAGAAGAGGGCATGTCCACGGTGATGGGAGTCCTTAATGATGGATGCCACCCTTTTGAGGCTTTGTCTTTTGAAGATGTCCTCGATGCTGGAGAGGCCAGGGCCCATGATGGAGCTGACTGAGTTTACAACTGTCTGCAGGGTTGTAGGGAATGGTTCATTCTTCAGACACAAGAGGATTTTCCAAAAGCTGGACATCTGAAGTCACATGCAAAAAATGCTGGAGGATCTCAGCAGGTCAGGCAGCATAGGATTTGATGGTTTTGGAGAGGATCCAGAGGAGGTGCACGAGAATTATTCTGGGAATGAAAGGGTTAATGTACGAGGCGCACTTGCTGGCTCTGGGCCTGTGCTGACTGGAGTTTAGAAGAATGAGGGGTGACCTCATTGAAACCTGTTGAATATTGAAAGGTCTAGAAAGAGAGGAGTTGAGAGGATGTTTCCAATAGTGGGAGAATCTAGGCTCAGAGGACACAGCCTTAGAATATAAGGATATCCCTTTAGAACAGAGGTGAGAGGGAATTTTTTTAGCCAGAGGATGGTGAATCTGTGAAATTCATTGCCACAGTCAGCTGTGGAAGACAAGTGATTGGGTATATGTCAGTTCTTGATTACTCAGGGCATCAAAGGTTACGGGGAGAAGGCAGGAGAACGGGATTGAGAGGGACAATAAATCAACCATGATGGAATAGTGGAGCAGACTTGATGGATTGAAAGGCCTAATTCTGCCACTATGTCTTACGGTCTTATCTGTGGAGTGAAATGAACAGTCGATGTTTCGGGCTGAGCCTCTTCATCAGAGGAAGAAAACGTCTTCAGGGTAGACGAACCTTGTAAAGACTTGGAAATGGAGAAACAAGATGGAGGAGGGTTTCAGCCATGATGGAATGTTGGCTGGCTCAAATGGCCTCATTCTGCTGCTCTGGTCTGATGGTCTAAATTTGAGATGAGGTAGACATTGCTCTTTAAATTCGAGTTACTGTGTGTTTCGAACAGCTGCAGGAGAGTCTTGTTATAAAAGGAAGCTCTTTAACGCTTGCTCTTTGAAGAGAATTGGATGGTGCAGTGAGGTGGAACATTGTGCTCCCACCTGTGGCAGTTGCTTTTGGATACCATCCAGGCAGAAATGATACTGGTTTTACTCTCTGATAGTGTTTAATGGTCTTCTGTGAAATGACTGTGACCTGTCTCAGACTATTACTCAGTGCCCATTAGCCTTTAACACATGCCAGACTTTAATTCCACCCCTACTGACCCCCATGGTTCTGCTCGTGAGGCACGTGATGCCTTTCCCCATCCCTGCCCCCCCAACTCAACTGTTCTTGGTGCAGAGGCTCGAATTGTGGGGAATGAGGTTAGCTGAGTTTCTCCCTCTCTCTATCTCTGTCTCTCCCTCCTCAAACTCTCTGCTCACGCCCCTCCCTCTCTCTGTCTCTCTCGCTTCCCTCTCACTCACTTTCTCCCTCTGCCCCTTTCTCCAACTTTACTCTTTTTTCATTTTTCAGTTTTTTTTTGGGTGAAACGTGTCATGAGTTTGAGAAATAGGTCCTGGAAATACAGGAACATCTTGATCTATTCTTGGTGCCACGGTAGGGTAGTGGTTAGCATGACACTGTTACAGGTTGGGGCATTTTGGAGTTCAATTCCAGCATCATCTGTAAGGGGTCTGTACGTCTTCCCTGTGGAATACTTAGGTTTACTCTGGGCGATCTGGTTTCCTCCCACAGTAGCTTAATGTGTTATTAAGACGGGTAGCTTAATTGGTCGTAGTAAATTGATTAGGTTAGGGTTAAGTTCTGGTTGTCATGGAAGTTGCTGTGTTGGTGTGGCATGAGGCTGGGAGGGCCCACTCTGCACTGTACTGCTAAATAAAATAAACTACGCTTATGGCAACCCAATGAGTAAATATAGCAAAGGAGGATTTGCTTTTCTATACAGATGCATCTTTGCAATTTTCAGATTAGTCACTCTCTTCAAGTGCATTACCTGGGGATGAATGACAATCAAGTTTAAGTCAATCTCTGTTCTGATGTTAGGAGTTGTCATTTCTGCTTTTCAAACTTCCTTTTACTGGGTGTTGTTTTCCAGCTCCTTTGTCAGAAGACTGCTGCTCAATCTCTCTCGTCAACTTTTTTAAAAAAAGCTTTAGTGTTGAACGTGCTTTCAGTTCATCAAGCATGGAACAGGCCCTTCAGACCACAATGTTAGACCATAAGGCATAGGAGCAGAGTGAGGCCATTCGGCACATCGAGTCTGCACCGCTATTCCATTAAAGCTGATTTATTTTCCCTTTCAGCCCTGTTCTCCTGCCTTCTCCCCGTCATCTTTGATGCCCTTACTAATCAACAACCTGTCAACCTCTCACTTTAAATATATCCAAAGATCTTGGCCTCTACATCCATCTGTTGCAATGAATTCCACAGATTCACCACCCTCTGGCTAAAGAAATTCCTCCTCATCTCCAATGTAAATGGATGTCCCTCTGTTCTGAGGCTGTGTGCTCTGGTCCTAGACTCCTCCATTATAGGAAACATCCTCTCCACTTCCACTCTCTGTACACCTTTCAATATGTTGTGCCAAAACAATTAAATTAATAATCAAATGGCCAACTAAACTCATTCCTTTTGCCTACACAGTGTCTACATCCCTCCATTTTCCTCGCAATTATGTGCCTATCTAAACATCTCTTATGTATCTGCGTCTGCCAGCACCCTAGGCAGCTGGTAGGAAGTGGAGTTTCACAGTAGCATAGCGATCGGGGTTCAATTCCCACTGCCGTTTGTAGTGAAGTGCGTGGACTCCCTCTGGGTGTTCTATTTTCCTCCCACACTCCAAAGGTGCACGGGTCAGTAAGTTGTGGGCGTGCTGCATTGGTGCTGGAAGCGTGGCAACACTTGCGTCCGCCCCAACGCATCCGTCACTGTGTTGGTTGTTGTCACAAACGACGCATTTCCTCTGCTCTTCTCACCTACCTATCACCTCCCTCCAGTGCCCCTCCTCCTTTCCTTTCTCTCATTGTCCCCGCTCCTCTCCTAACAGACTTCTCCTTCAGCCCTTTACCTCTTCCACATATCATCTCCCAGTTTCTTGCTACAGTACGTCCTTCATCCCCCTTCCCCCTCATCGGGTCTGTCCTGCCAGCTTGCACTCCTTCCACACCCTGACCCCCACCTTCGTATTGGAGCTTCTTCCCCCTTCCTTTCCAGTCCTGATGAAGGGTCTCGGCTCGAAACATCGACTGTTTACTCCTCTCCATAGATGCTGCCTGGCCTGCTGAGTTCCTCCGGCATTTTGCGTGTGTTACAACACATTTCTCTGTATGTTTCGATGTTTTGATATACAGTGCGTCTGATAAGTAGAGCAAACTTTAATCTTTCACTCAGGCTGCCTTGGTAACTAGGATTAGGGAAGAGCAGAGCTGGGAACAACACTGAAATATTTAGCGGGATGCATTTCTATTACGTGATGTTAATCACATGTTGTAGAGCTTGAGATTTTGATAAAAAGGTCAAGGTGGTGCAATATTGTGATTTAAGAAACTGAAGAATACATTTTTGATTGCTTAATAATATTTCACCTTACTGTACAATACATGGTAGCGTAGCGGTTAGCACGACACTATACAGCTCAGGGTGTCGGAGTTCGGAGTTCAAAGGTTGCAAAGGTGGCATTATGAGTGGGCTCAGCTTCGCTGGAGATGCAACGTTCCTTCCTAAGGGCCCATTTGTCTTCTGCGACATTGAGAAAACTTCCCTCGTCTGAGTTAAGGAGTTGGTTCAGGGTGCTTCTCCATTTGGTGCGGTCAGCTGCAGGTTCCTCCCAGGACTCGGCGTTGATGTCCGGCGCCTTCACGTCCTGGTGCAGCTGCGGGAGGCCAGCCGTTTCTCTTGCCCGAGACCAGCCCGCCGCGGAGGACGTCTGTCGGGATGCGGCCACCCTGCATGCGGCAGACGTGGCACCGCCTGAGCAGGGTGCACACGCTGGGGAGACTGGCGTGAGTGAGGTCGCCAGCATTGGGTACTCTGTCCCTCCAGGAGATACCCAAAAAGTGACTGGGGCATGAACCTTCTCTCCTACTTAGCGTATGTTGTCCTGGTCCTGTGATCAGTCTGCGTTGCTGGGCGGCGTGGCTCGTTGGACCAGAAAGGCCCGTCGTGCACTTTATATCCAAATAAATAAATGCTTCTCCTGAGATCGTTGCACCATATCACCGAAATGTTCATCATTCCACCACTGTTCATCATTCATTGTAAGATTCTGGCATTTCCTGCTATAGATCAAAGGCATTAAAGGATTTTAACGTCCATCACAGGGCAAAACTGGTTTCCTATAGCTAGTAAAATGATTCAAGCCACTATTAACTGCCACAGCTTAAAGGGTCAAGGGACACAGAAAGCTGGGAGGTGTGCTGTGCAGTTCCACCGATGTCTGAAGCCAAGAACACAATGTTTAATTGATGTCGCATCCTCCACAGTGCCTGTCAGGAGATGCAGCGAATCAGATTGTGCAGTGGGTTACCTGGCCTCGGCTAGGAGGGCAGCGAGGACTCTGGAAGCACAATCAGAATCAGTTTATTCTCACTGACAGATGTCATGTTTGGAGGCAGCAAGGTGTCAGATTCACCGTAAGTTACAAAAATAACTAAGTAGTGCACAAAAAGGAATAACGAGGTAGTGTGCACAGGTCCACAAATGGCCGTGTTCAGTACTGTGTACAATTCTTGCACACTTACAGTATATTGGTGCCTAAGACTTGTCAATGTGGAATGGAGAGAGAGTTGGTAAATCTGCCGGGAGCAGAGGATGTTGGGAAAGGCAAGGGTGGAGTGTCATGGGAGGAGTGTGGGAAGGGTGGCAGAGGAGGAGTGCCAGGGGCTTGGGATGGCATGTGTTCAAACACAAGCAGAAGCCACTTGATTCAATGATCATTACAGAATGTCTCTCAGGTATATTGTGCTCCTTCCCCTCTTCCTCCCCCTTTTACCAACCTTGATTCCCCTCGCCCTGCCCCTTTCCCACTTTCAGTCCACAATAGACCCATAGCAGAATCATGTTTAGCATCACTCACATATGTCATGAAATTTGTTTATTTTGTGGCAGCAGTACAGTGCAATACATAAAATTACTGTGCAAATGTCTTAGGCACCCTGGCTATATATACATATGTGCCTAAGATAGTATTGCAGAAGGAGTAAAATTCATCGTGCAGTGACTCAAGTTGAGTATTCTTTTTGCCTAAGGGGTTATTTCCTTAATGGAGAACACCTGAGTGTGGCTTTTATTTAACGTGGGTGGCTGATACGCGGTCAGCCATCACACAGCCCTGGACAGATCGGGGTCAGGGTCCAGTGGCATGGAGTGCAAGATGACTGGGGACCCTTCACTGTTGCAGCCTTCCCCCGCCTTCACTGCTGTTGTGATGTGCCATCATCTCCCGCCAGCTTCACCATTGAGGTCTTGGTTGGATGGTTCTTTGTCTGGAATCTCCCCCTTGAGTTTACGGCATGGGTGACCCTACCAGGAGCTAAACTCCAGACGGCATTTCTCTCAGGATCTCAGGAACTCACAGGCATCTCCACCATGACAAGGTGACCATCGTCACAGAAGATGTACACACACACACACACACACACACACACACACACACACACACACACACACACACACACACACACACACACACACACACACACACACACACACACACACACACACACACACACACACACACACACACTCCTTCAAAGTTATTCATGGATTTATACATAGAGTTCCTTGCCATTCAGTGGCATCACCATCACTGAATCCCCTACGATCAACATCCTGGTGGTCAGTATTGACAGGAAACTGAACTGGTCTAGTTGTATAAACATCATGGCTACCAGAGCAGGTCAAAGGCTAAGGCTCCTGTGGCGTGTAACTCACCATCCTGACTTGGAAACATATTTCCATTCCTTCATTGTTGCTGGGTCAAAATCAAATAGCTCCCTCTCTGACGGCACCTCAGGGACCGCAGTGGTTCAAGAAGACAGCTCAATGCCACCTTCTCAACTAGGAATGGGCAATAAATGCTGAATTAGCTGGCAACTCTGACATCCCATGAATGAATTAAAAAAAATTTGTTAAAAAAGGTGAGACTGGATAGGCTGGGACTGTTTTGCCTGGAGTAAATGAGGCTGAAGGTGACCTAGTAGAGCTTTACAAAACCAAGATGGATGTACAGAAGATAATCTGAATTGTCTTTATCCCAGGGTAGGGAGTCCAAGTCGAGAGGGCATAGATTTAAGGTGAGAGGGAAAAGATTTTGAAGTGACCTGAGAGGCAACTTTTTCACGCAGAGGGTGGTGGGTATATGGAACGAGCTATCAGAGGAGACGATAGAGGCATTCGTTCGTTATGTGCTGTGTCTATGATATTGGAGATCATAGTCTTTTCATGACCATCTTGGCAAATTTTTCTACAGAAGTGGTTTGCTATTGCAATTTCTGGACAGTCTTTTTAAAAGTCGGGTGAACCCAGCCATTATCAATACGCTTCAGAGATTGTCTGCCTGCATAACTAGGACTTGTGATACACACCAGCTGCTCATATGACCATCCAGCACCTGCTCCCATGGCTTCACATAACCCTGATCTCCGGGGGTGTGGAGGGGGAGGCTAAGCAGGTGCTACACCTTGTCCAAAGCTGACCTGCAGGCTAGTGGAGGGAAGAAGCACCTTACACCTCCTTTGGTAGAGACGCATCTCCACCCCACCTCCTATAATTACATTGTTTAAAGACACTTGGACAGTCCCCACTAATGGAAAAGTTGAAAGGACATTAGCCAAATGCAGGCAAATGGGACTAGCTCAGGAAGACATATTGGTTAGCATGGACAGGCTGGGCCAAAGGGCTGTTACTCTATGACTCTAACACCAAGTTTACTGGAGTCACGTCAGCATCAGCTGCAGACGCCTTCAGGAGGTCCAGAGATGGTACAAGGCGGTGGGGGAGCAGGGAGAGACTGAAAACAAAAGACAAGTATCAAGGGTATTTTTAATAGACACTTGATACAAATCTGGCACAGGTTTACTGTGAACTGTCTGACCAGACTCTCTCTCTGCTGACGAAAATAAAAGGATTGAGTTTCTGGCATAATGTGCTCTTCATTTCAAACTCCTTGAACATAGAGGCGTAATTCATCACAGGGAAACCTGATCAGGAACGCAGAATGAGGTGTGGCATGGGTCAAGCCATGAGCAAAATGATAATGCAGAACGAAGAAGAAATATCCTATTGTAGGAAACCTTTCAAGCACCACGGTTCCCAGAATCTTCTTTCACATATAAGCATGCATTCCTTCCTGAACTGATAACCATCTCAGATCCATGGATACTAATTTGCGAGCTGGAATTACATCATTAAGACAAGGGGAGTGATAATGGGCAAGAACTCATATTGGGCGGCACAGCTGGTGGGGTCACTGCCTCACAGCGCCAGAGATGTGGTTCGATCATGATCTCCGACACCCCCGGAAATTGTGATCTCCGACCTCCAGGAGTTCATGATCTCTGACCACATTCTCTCCTTGACTTTGTGCGTTTCTCCCCAGGTGATCTGGGTTCCGCCCTCATCCCAAAGGTGTGCAGGTTGGTGGATTAATTTGTCACTATAAATTGGCCCTAGCGCATCGGTGAGTCGGGAGGTAGCTGACGGAAATGCAAGACAATTTAATGGTACAGAGCAGGGTAGTGAGCAGTTGATGGTCAGGAGAAGCCTCATTTTGGTATCTCACTGGACCTCACAAAGAGCCATAGAGTGATGGAGCACAACAGCACGTCCTCTTCGAGGATCATCACCTCGTGGTGGTGGAGAAGCTTGTGAGCTCCTAAAATCCCAAGAGCAACACCGTCTGGAGATTAGCCTCCTGGCAGGGTCACCCATGGCGGTAGGATCGAAGGGGTGGATCCAGACAAAGAGCGATCCAACCAAGACGTTAATAGTGGAGCTGGCGGGAGCTGATGACACATCACAACGGCTGTGAAGGCGAAGGATGACTGCAGCAGTGAAGGGTCCCCAGTTGACTTTCATTCCATGCCACTGGACCCTGACCCTGATCTATCAAGGACTGAGTGGTAGCTGTCTGTGTATCAGCACCCCCCCCCCCACACGTTAAATAAAGTCACAAACCCACGTTCTCCATTAAGGAATCCACCCCAACATCCCGGATACGTGTATCTGGGATCGACCTCTATAGTCACCTGAGGACCCTTTAATAGACAATCCTTCTGGAAAACCTCATTCTCCTCCTGAGTGATCCCACTACTACTACAGCACAGAAACAGGCCCTTTGGCCCATTTAGTTTGGGCTGACCTCATCTTCTGCTTAGTCCCATCTACCTGACCATAACCCTCCACACCACACTCATCCACTTACCTACCCGAACTTCTTTTAAATGTTACAATTGAACCCACATCCACCACTCCCACCATCAGCTTGCTCCACACTCGCATTACTCTCTATATGAAGAAGTTTTCCCTCAGGTTTCCCTTAAATATTTCACCTTTCACCCTAAACCTATGACCTCTAGTTCTGGTCTCACCCAACCTCGGAGGAAAAAGCCTATCAGTCTGCCTGAGGCCTCTGTTGGTCAGGGTTGACCATGGATGTGGCGTCCTAGCTGTCTAGATACGCAAGCCAGGGCAGTACAATATGGAGGGCAAGCTGTTACCCATGCAACAGGCTCCCCCTCTCCACGTATCTGATGAACCCAAAGTAACACCGAGACCGATACAGTTTGGCACCAGAAGCGTTGCAGGAGTTGCCAGTCAGCATTGAACTCAATGTAGGATTGTTATAGGGACTCCAGCTCCGGATTTTTCCATCGGTGTTTACTCCCAAAGCCTTGTCCATGAGTGAGTTTAGCCACAAGGCAGCAAAGGTTTGAAATCAGTTTTCCTTCTCCTAGATAAGCTGCCAACCACGGTTGACGAGTCCCATCTGCCCGAACCCTAGCTATACCCCTCATAGCATTGTATACCTCTATCAGATTTCCCCTCATTCTCCTGTGCTCAAGGGAGTAAATTCCGAACCTATTCGACCTTTCCCTATAACTTAGGTCCTCAAGTCCTGGCAACTTTTTAAATTTTCTCTTCACTCTTTCAATCTTCACGCTTTCCTATAGGTAAGTGACCAGATCAGCATGCACTACTGCAAATTCGGTCTCACCAACATCTCACACAACTTCAACATAACATCCCAATTCCTGCACTCAGTGCCCTGATTTATGAAGGCCAATGTGCCAAAACCTCTCTTTGGTATATTGATCTTCTGTGATCCCACCTTCAAGGAATTATGAATCTGTATTCCCTGGTCCCTTTGTTGTACCGTACACCTCAGTACCCTACCATTCACTGTGTAAGACCTACTCTGGTCGATCCTCGCAAAGTGCAACGGCACACTCCTACCCTTAAATTCCACCTACCATTCTCAGCCCATTTTTTCAGCTAGCCAAGATCACACTGCACGAAGTTTCTTGCTTTAAGTAATCACTCATTTTTAAACCAACATGAATGATGGAACAGAAAGCCATTTATTCAAAATTGTCACTGATTATTTTCAGTGACAAGGCAGCAGTTGGGATATTGGGTGTCACCACAAAGAGGGATGGAGTATACTAGAAGGGGAGTCTTGTTGGTCACACCAGACTTTCTCTACTGCCTACAATTCTGAGTTTTTTCACATGACAACAGTATGATTGCACTGGCGCTAATTCAGGGAAGGTTCACTGTGTTAAAAACATCGGATTAGGGTGGTCAAAATTCACGTGAGTTTAGGGGAACCTGTGATGATGAGGAGAAATTTCTTTAGCCAGAGTGTGGTGAATCTGTGGCATTC